>NW_026525511.1:220000-222500 GCF_943737925.1 Anopheles nili | reverse complement strand
GTTGATTCGGTGGCGCTCTGCGAGCGCGTGAATGCCGTCCTCGGTGAGCAAGGCCGCTCCCGAGTCGTTACTGAGATGGGCGAGCTGCTCGTCCTTGATGTGGACCCGCTCGCAACCGCGGAGGACATCACCGCGGCTTTAAACGAGAAGCTTGGCCGCCCTGCCGGAGTTGCCCACGTCCAGCTGTGGGAACGGTACAACGGCACCAAGCGAGCGAAGGTCAAGCTGCCGCTGGCCAACGCTCGCCAACTGGACGGCCAGCAGGTGTTCATCTGCTACATCCGTAGCGAGCTGCGCGAGCTGCCAAAGCCGGCAGCTGAACAACAGCGTTGCTTCCGCTGTCTCGAGCGCGGCCATATGGCCCGAGGATGCCGCAACAGCGATCGTCGCGGCAAGTGCATCCGCTGTGGCCAGGAGGGCCACATCGCTGCCGAATGCACCTCGGACATACGGTGCATGAAGTGTGGCGGGCCACACAGGATTGGGCACCGCCTTTGCGGGGCGCAGCAGCCAGCGCCATGCCCCTAAAGTGCCTCCAGCTCAACCTGGGACGAGCGCGGACGGCGCAGGATTTGATCCTGCAATCGGCAGTGGAGCAGAATGTGGATGTACTGCTTCTTTCGGAGATTAGTCGCGCTCCGAACAACAACATGAAGTGGGCGTGTGACTCTGGGGGTAGCGTGGCCGTGGTAGTCACCGGACCACACCCAATTCAGCGGGTGTGGAGGACCTCCGTCTCCGGAATGGTGGCTGCTGACGTTGCCGGAATAACGCTCATTAGTTGCTACGCTCCCCCCCGCCTCACCATCGGCGAGTTCACGACCTTTCTGGAAGCAGTACACACGGAAGCGCTCAATCACGCAAAGGTGGTCCTGGCAGGCGATTTCAATGCCTGGCACGAGGAATGGGGCAGCGAACGAACGTCGACCCGCGGCGAGGAGCTTCTCGCGACCGCTGAGCTCCTCAACTTGAGGTTGCTGAACAGCGGAAGCCAGCCAACCTTCTTTGGGAATGGAGTGGCAAGGCCCAGCATGGTTGACGTCACGTTCGCGAGCATGTCGATCGCTCGCCCCGATTCCTGGTGTGTGCTGCCAGACTATACGGCGAGTGACCACGCGTGCATCTGCTTCATTGCCGACGCACCGCATCAAACGAGGCACGAGAGGCGACGGGCGACCCAACCAAGTCAACGGCAGGCTGGCCGCCGCTGGAAAATGGGTCAATTCCACGCGGGCTGCTATCGCGAGGCCCTCAAGGCCTGGAAGATCACCGAGGCTGCTGTCTGCCCTGCGACGCTCGTCAAAGCATTGGCTGGAGCTTGTGACGAGACGATGCAGAGAGTAAACCCGCGACAGCACGGACGTCGAAGCAATGTGTTCTGGTGGACCCCGGAAATCTCACAGCTGCAACAGGCCTGCAGAGTAGCCCGGGACCACGCTCTGCGCATGTCGAACGCGCCAGAGCGTGAGGTCGCTGCAGCAAGTCATCTGGCTGCACGACGAACTCTGCAGAAGGAGATTCGACGGAGCAAGGAACGGCGGTTCCAGGAGTTGATCGACGCCGTTGAGGATGATGTGTTTGGGGCAGGGTACCAGGTCGTACTCACGTCTCTCCGTGGCAGTCGCGCACCACCGGAGACTGACCGAGCGACCTTGGATCGCATTGTTGCTGACCTGTTCCCAGAGCACCCGTCTTTCGACTGGCCAGAGCCAAGCCACCTTGCTCCCGGAGAGAACACCCTCCGTCCGGTAACCATCGAGGAACTACAAGTGATAGCATCGCGGATGAGTTCGAGGAAGGCACCAGGCCTCGACGGCATCCCGAACGCTGCTGTGAAGGTGCTGATAAGTGAACACCCAGACGTGCTGCGAAGGCTTTACCAGGACTGTCTCGACCGTGCTTCGTTTCCCGCGGCATGGAAGAGACAGCGACTGGTGCTCATTCCGAAACCGGGGAAGCCTCCGGGCGAGAGCTCGTCGTACCGCCCACTGTGTATGCTAGACACGGTGGGAAAGGTACTGGAGAGGCTCATCCTCGAGCGCCTCAATGAGCACCTGGAAAGCACGTCTGGGCAGATGCTGTCCGACCGGCAGTACGGATTCCGCAGGGGACGTTCAACGGTGGACGCGGTAGCCCGAATCGTGGCAGCTGGCAGCACGGCCATGTCCTTCGGCCGAACTGGACACGGGGTTCACAGATTTCTACTGGTCGTCACTTTGGACATTCGCAATGCCTTCAACACAGCGAGCTGGCAGTCGATCGCCCTCGCGCTTCAGGCGAAGCGAGTACCTGAAGGCATTCAGCGAATTCTCCAGAGCTATTTTCACGGACGAGAGCTGCATTACAACACCAGCGAAGGCCCTGTCGTACGGCATGTCACCGCCGGCGTCCCACAGGGGTCCATCCTGGGCCCCACCCTGTGGAACGTAATGTACGACGGGGTACTGAGCGTGCAGTTCCCCCCTACGGTGGAGGCGATTGGATTTGCGGATGACCTCGT
>NW_026525511.1:200000-212500 GCF_943737925.1 Anopheles nili | reverse complement strand
GTTCCTCCGTGATGAGGCTGCAGGCTTCGCAGACGCTGCTCCAGTTTGACGGGCTCTGCAACATGTGACCCACCAGGGTCTCCGCTTCCAAGGGTTCTCCGTCCGCCGCCGTTAGATGAAGCGCTCGCACGTGTTCAAACCGAGGACACTCAAAGAGGACGTGACCGACCGTCTCCTCCACCGCCAGACACTGGGGGCAGTCAGGGGACGAAGTGAACTGCATGGCGCTAAGGTACTCCCGGAAAAATCCGTGTCCCGAGAGCACTTGAGCCAACGCAAACGTCACTTGTCCGTGATTCCTTTCCTGCCAGGGTGCTATCTGCGGCAACACCCTATGCGTCCAGCGGATGAAACGGCTGGCCGACCGGTGATGATGGTCCTCGCCGTCGTCGTCGCCCTCCTGGTGTTCATCGTCGTCGTCGCGCTGCTCTGCTGAAGACTCTTCGGTGTTCTGCCGCTGTTGTCGCTGGGCCTGCCCTTCCACCACCGCGTCCCATGAGCGCTGCCAGGCGCACATCGTCGCACGCCGCTCCTCCTTGCGGATGGCATCCGTAGAAGGGGCGCGATCGATGGCATGCAGCCGCTCATAAATCCTGGCGTCCTCCTCCACCAGCAAGCCGATGGGAATGAGTCCGGCCAGGATTGTTGCCACGCTGTGGCTGACGGTTCGAAATGCACAGGCCGTCCGAATCGCAGGGATCCGTTGCGATCGCTGGAGAAGCCTGGCACACGCCTGCAGGCTGGTCGCGCTGTGCCATACTGGAGCCGCATACCGGATGACCGATGACACTACACCCGCGAGCAATCGTCGTTGTGCTGGCTTGGGACCACCGTGGTTCTGCATCAATGCAGTTACTGCTTTCGCAACACGGAGAGCCTTTTGCGACACGGCCTCGACGTGCTGTTTCCAGCTAAGGTGATCCTCCAGCGTGACGCCGAGGTAGCGGATGGTCCTTGACGACTCGACGATTGTGCCGCAGATGTCTACCGGAATACGCGGGTGTCCCTGACGGAGGCTGCTGATCATTACCATCTCCGTTTTACCGGCGGAGAGCTTGAGGTGGTGACGCTCCATCCACTGGTTGATGATCAGTACAGCCTTTTCGGCCTCTGCAGCGGCCTCTCTGGGAGTACAACCCGGAGCCGTCAAGACGATGTCGTCCGCGTACCCGATGATGTCGACGCCCGGTGGCAGCTCCAAGCCTAAAACGCCATCGTACAATACGTTCCAGAGGGTCGGTCCCAGGATCGACCCCTGCGGCACTCCTGCGGATACGTCACGAGCAACGATGCCCCTGCTGGTCTCGTACCACAGCACGCGGCCGGTGAAGTAGCTCCGAAGGAGCCTTTGCAGCGGCTGCGGCACCAGCTTCTCCTTCAGGCATTGGCCAATCGCCGTCCAACTGGCACTGTTGAAGGCGTTGGCAACGTCCAAAGCTACCACCATGAGGCATCGTTTATCCCGACGGTTGGTTCTTCCAAAGGCCATGGCGCGTTGTCCTCGGGCCACCACCTCCTGAATGGCTTGCACTGTCGATCTCCCCCTACGGAAACCGTACTGTGCGGGGGAGAGACGGGGAGCGTTGGCCTGCTCCAAGTGCTCGTTGAGCCGATTCAGTACTATGCGCTCAAACACTTTAGCGGCAGTGTCGAGCATGCATAGGGGCCTATATGATGACGGCAGGCCCGGTGGTTTGCCCGGTTTCGCCAATAGCACCAACCGTTGGCGCTTCCACTGCGCCGGGAATTCTGCTCTGTCGATGAGGTCCTGGTATATCCGGCAGAACGTACCAGGACTCGTCCGAATGGCCACCGTCAATGCGCCATTAGGAATCCCGTCGATGCCCGGGGCCTTTCGCGGGTTCAGTGAAGCAGCGATTTCCAACAGCTCATCCTCGGAGACGGGGCGGATGGTCGACGCCGCCGTCGGTGATGGTTCCGGCCACTCCATCGCAGGGTGTTCGGGGAACAGCTCCGCCACGATGGTGCTGAGCACTTGAGGGTCCCGCTCTGGCGGTGTTCGACTTCCCCTCAAGCGAGTCATCACGACCCTGTAGCCGGCTCCGAAGATGTTGCTCTCTGCCTCGTTGATAAGATCCTGGAAGCAGCGACGCTTGCTTGCCCGGATTTCCGCTTCGAACTGGCGCTCCACGACGCGCGCCATGTTCATTCGGCAAGCACGCTGCTCCGGATCCCTTGCCTGTTGCACTGCTTCCCTGGCTCGTTGACAGGCAGTCCTCAGCTCCGCCAGCTGAGGGTTCCACCAAAAGGCCGAGCGGTTGGCTCCCAGGCCCGGCTGCTGCCTCGGCATTGTGGCGTTACATGCCTCGCGTAGGGTCTTCATCAGCCCTTTCACATCCTTCGCCATTTCATCAAGGCGGAGATCAACCAACAGTTCAGCGAAGATGTTCGGGCTGAACCTGGTGATCATCCACCTCATGATGTTCCGTGATCGGTCTCGGTGTTCTGTTGTCGCGCTCCGTGCATGATGCTCGCGGTTGCTGTTGTTAGCTTCGCTGATGGTGAAGCAAACCGCTCGATGGTCACTCAGAGTGGGCCGGCTGCTGACCGCCCAATCGCCCGGACCAGCGATGGCATGGCTGGCGAAGGATACGTCGACTATGCTCTCGCTGGCAACCCCGTTCCCTACGAAGGTGGGTGTGTCGCCGCGATTGAGCACCTTCAAGCCTAGCCGTTCGCAGGTCAGCAGCAGCTCCTCGCCCTTGGCGGACGAGCGAGGGCTGCCCCACTCTTCATGGCTGGCGTTGAAGTCTCCAGCGAGGACGATTCGCTGGTGACCCATTGCCACCATTTCAACGGCTTCCAGCACCTGCACAAAGCGCTCAACGTTGACTAGAGGCCGAATGTAGCAGCAGATGAAGAGCACGCCGTCAATGACGGCTGCTGCCACCCACGGCACTCCAGTCGCTAGCACTCTCTGAACTGGCGACCTACCTGTCGCTATAATTGCGACACTCCCAGACTCATCTGCGATCCAGTTCCCGTTGTTCGTGGGCACGCGATGCGGATCGGACAGGAGGACAACGTCCGCCCGATCCTCACGCGCGTGCTGGATCGCAAGGTCTTGGGAGACGGCGCGTCGCTGGCAGTTCAGCTGCATTACACGTGTGAACGTGTAGTCTGAGCTCCTCGACAAGACCGATCGCCGGTCTGGTGTGCCAATCCGCACACTCCACAGCACGCCGGAGCCTTGCAGCCCCTTGCGCGATGGCCCTCGTTACCGCAGCGGAAACAGCGATTCGATCTGTCGGTTCCTTTGCACTCAAAGGATCGGTGCCCGATCTCGTGGCACCGGAAGCACCTTTGAGCACTCCGCTTCAGTTCCTCTACTACCTTCACGGTGGAGAGGCAGAAGCCGACTCGGAGCTTCTTGCCGTCCAGCAACGTGGCTTCACTGCGCAGCACCCGTGCTCTGCACCTCTGCAGGCCGTTCGGGTACGCATGTAGCGAGATACTCTCGGGAGGGATGGCCACACCATACTGAGATTTGATCTCAGCGGCTACCTCCTCCGGCGTCGCCAGCGGATCCACGTTGTTCGCCGTGATGTACGCCATCTCGGCGATGATCGTTGTCACCCCGCGTGACCCAACAGCCTTCGAAACTTGTTCGCGCATTCGGGCACCATCCGCGTTTGTTTTTAAACGGAGGATCAAATGATCCCTCCGTGTTCTCTCGGTGCGGACCACTTCCGTCCGCAGCTCCGTCAATGAGGTGTTCAGCCGCGCCAAGCGGAACACCTCTTCCCAGCTAGCGTCTTCCGCTGGGATAACTCGAAGGGCTACCGGTCGGCTCTCACGAGCCTTCGTAGCCTTTTTATTTGCTGCTTTTTCGGCCGGATTTCTCCATGCCTCCTGGACAGGCTTCACCCACTGTCCAGGGGGGGTTGTTTTCTTAGGTGGGAGGGTATGGCTTCCTCCCACCACCGGCGGTATCACTGCTGCTGGTGCTGGTGTCACCGCAGCTTTCTTCTTCTTTTTTTTGCTGGCCACCTCCTGCCAGGTGCCAGCATCTTTCAGCTTTTGCTGCGCTTCCGCTTGTGGCTGCTTGTTGGCCACCACAGGTTTTGGCGCCTGTGGGGTGGCCTTTGCAGCCATTGCAGCCTTCAGCTCATTGTTGTTTTTATGCAGAGCGGCGTTCTCTTTTCGCAGCTCTTCCACCTGTACCGTCAGCGAGCGGACCGACTCGCTCAGGTTTCGGATCTGCTTGGCAAGGTCATCCGTTCCTGCTGGCGGTGTTTTATCAACCGCCACTGTCTCTACAGCCTCCTCAGGTATTACTGGCAGTCGCTCCAGTACTACCTTCGGCGACTTTGCTATTTGATGAGAAGGGGAAAGCGGGGAATTCACCTCCTCCCTCGCCTCCACCGACCCGAGCCGCCGGGATCTTCGTAACAGCTCCATGTTGTTCTTTAATGGGATTGGCCCATTATCACTCTGACAGACGAACTGTCTAAATATTCGCGCAGTTTTTCCAGCTGTCGTAAAAGTCAAGCAGTTTTTTCTAGCACTTTATTTTATAGCAACTTTCGCCCACTTTTCGCTCTGACACATGACATGTCAAATTGTCCACACGATATTTATAGCAATTATTATTGCAGCTCTCGCCCTGACATTAGACCTGTCAGACTGCCCAAGCGGTATTTTACTGCACTTTTACCGCAGTAATCGCTCTGACATTAGACCTGTCAGATTGCCCAAGCGGTATTTTACTGCACTTTTATCGCAGTTATCACTCTGACATTAGACCTGTCAGACTGCCCACGTGGTATTTTACTGCACTTTTACCGCAGTTGTCACTCTGACATTAGACCTGTCAGACCGACCACGAGGTATTTTACAGCACTTTATTGCAGTTTTCACTCATATGAAACTCCTTTTTCACTGTTTTTCACAGTTTTCCACTAGTTTTTCCACTGTTTTCTTACAGAAAACGATAATGTATCCACTGTTTATTGTTTATCTCACAGAAAATCCGCCAAAATCATGGAGTTTGGTGTCTTTTTACGGCCACAAAATTTCCCCATACAATTGTATGGGCGGGATGACGCCACGATGACGCCACACTTTTACCGTGGAAATTTGCAGTTTTCCGCCCGTTTTTCACCAGATTTTCACCGAAATTGCTTTAAAAAGCACTTCTACTACACTTTTACGCCAGAATTTCATCACTTTTCTCGATTTTACTCACAGAAATTTTCTCTTACCACAGAGTGACGCGGAGGCACGTCTGCTCTGGTTGAGGTCTCACTCGCGACTCCGCAAGCTCCACTTCTGGTGGTGCCCTTCCGTCAATTCCTTTAAGTTTCAATTTTGCAACCATACTTCCCCCGGAACCCGATTTTGGTTTCCCGGAAGCGACTGAGAGCACCGAGTTAAAGGTAGCGTCTCCCAACTGCTAATTGGCATCGTTTACGGTTAGAACTAGGGCGGTATCTAATCGCCTTCGATCCTCTAACTTTCGTTCTTGATTAATGAAAGCATCCATGGCAAACGCTTTCGCTTCAGTCGGTCCTACGACGGTCTACGAATTTCACCTCTCGCGCCGTAATACCAATGCCCCCAACTACTTCTGTTAATCATTACCTCTTGGTCCGGAGACAAACCAACGAAAGACTAAGACCGAGGTCATGTTCCATTATTCCATGCAAGATTATTCTCGGCCAACGCCGACCCGGAGGGCCGGACGCCTTTGTACTAGCCTGCTGTGAGCACTCTAATTTGTTCAAGGTAAACGCGAGCACCCTGGGCACCATGAGCTGGGTCGCCGGGAGGCGGCGGATGCCACTAGCTACCCGACTGACCCGCCACGGAGTACCGCCCCAGGCACACCATTGTGAGTCGCAGCCGCGGACGCGCACACGGACGGCCCCGGGTAACCGGGTGCCCGCGGCGGTCGCGAGTCTGGACGGAGAATCAACTTCGAACGTTTTAACCGCAACAACTTTAATATACGCTAGTGGAGCTGGAATTACCGCGGCTGCTGGCACCAGACTTGCCCTCCACTGGATCCTTGCTGAAGGATTTATGCTCAACTCATTCCAATTATGGACCATCGTTAAAGAGGTCCATATTGTTATTTCTCGTCACTACCTCCCCGTGCCGGGATTGGGTAATTTACGCGCCTGCTGCCTTCCTTGGATGTGGTAGCCATTTCTCAGGCTCCCTCTCCGGAATCGAACCCTGATTCCCCGTTACCCGTCGCAACCATGGTAGTCCTCTACACTACCATCAATAGTTGATAGGGCAGACATTTGAAAGATCTGTCGTCGGTCGCAAGCGACCATACGATCGGCATCCTTATCCAGACTTCAACTCAAGCCACCCGGAGGGCGGTTGGTTTCACTAATAAGTGCACCGGTTCCTCCCCGCGCGAGGCGGGTCGGTCCCGGCATGTTGCATGTATTAGCTCTGGCTTTTCCACAGTTATCCAACTAACTGATGGGGGGATGATCTTGTGAATTATAGCTGTTATACTGAGCCTTATGCGGTTTCACTTTCAACGAAGTTCGTACTTAGACATGCATGGCTTAACCTTTGAGACAAGCGTATATCACTGGTAGGATCAACCAGAATTCTCTCACTCTCTCTCTCTATCCGTGTACCGGTCCCTAGGGCAAAGCCCCGGGGACCACCCGATTCAACTACGCCACCGATGGGACAACTTGATCTGGATTCTATGCCCGTAAACACCCGGTTGAAGGCACCAACGTCACCTCGTTGTGCCAACTCGCACTCTCGATGGCATGATCCGATCCGCCTCCTAGCTGCTTGCGCCCTTCTCTCCTTGGACGCAGGCACCCGGCTCCACACGTGCACCTCGTGCGGAGCTCTCGGAAGCGCGCCAGTTGACACTCTGGCGGGCCCCTTGTTTGTTCCCGACTCATCTTAGCTTCGCCTCCTCATGAACCGGCGGAACCTTTAACCGTTCCGGGTCCTATGCACTCTCCGTGTTTGGTTCATCGCTTATCTCTACATTACGCCGAGCTCAACTAGTATTGTTCGTTTCACCGTTTGATGCGAGATCGGGGTATACCCGGTACCGCGGTACTTCCCACCCAGGTTGAATGGCCGTACAACACTCAAGAAGTAACAACGTGCCGGTGCTAAGCACCGTCTCCTCAAGATCTACGAGTTCTTACACCTCTTGGCTACTTGACCCCTTTCCCGGTGGGTGCAAGTCACTCTACTCCGAGCCCTGGGACACCTTCCCAGGGTGTTTTCCATGTACCACTAACCCTTGGTTGGACACCTCTTGGCTACTTGACCCCTTTCCCGGTGGGTGCAAGGCACCGTGCGGAACCTTTCGGCCGCTCTCCCTAGGACTGTGTTGCAGGCAAGCACAGTGGTTCCGCGACCTAGAGACAGCGGCATCCCTTGTTACTACTACTCCGAGCCCTGGTACACCTTCCCAGGGTGTTTTCCATGTACTACTAGCCTCTGGTTGACCATCGGTGGTGGTAGGTGGTTTCACCCAAAACCACCCTAGGTCACCGTTCCGACCACCCAGCTACCGTTAAAACGCCTCCGGACACCAGGACACACCTTCCCGGTACCAGAACCAGTCGTAGTTGCCGTCACCCAAATTTCATACAACCGTCACCCACGGGCCGAAACACCTTGCCACTACATGGGTCTAGTATTAGGTCCTAGGGTCTCTTTTCGACAACTCCCGACCTCCCTGATATCGAATCGTCAGTTTACATGAGGAGGCTAAACTTTCTATGACGACTCAGTACAACCATACCCCCCTATAATAGTGAAATGTCAAATTCTAGGGCTTTTTGGCCAAGGAAAATTCTGAAGCTCGGCACGAGCAAACATGACCCATGCTTGTATCTCCGAAACTATGAGTCTGACAGTTTTGCACCCTTCTGCGGAAAGTTGTGTCTCGGTAAGCCTAAAAAGTCAGTAGAACACCACGAAACGATCCGACCACTCCTTCGACCTGTTTTGGGGTTTTGCAGTTTTCCATGGGGTATTTTGTATGGGGAAAACCGACCCATGCCCGTATCTCCGTACCTAAGCGTCTGACGGTCTTGGACCCCTTTAGGTAAAAGTTGCATTCCGTCGAGCTGAACATTTCACTAGAACATCGCGAAACGATCCGACGACTCCTTCTGGGAGTTTTTGGGGTCGGAAGGTTTTCTGGGACTTAGTCTCTGGAGCAACATTTCTGAAGCTCGGCACGAGCAACCACGCACGTGTCTTATATCTCCGTAAGTAAGGGTCTGACGGTCTTGGACACCTTTAGCAAAAAGTTGCGCCCTATCGAATGGAACATTTCACTTGAACATCACGAAACGATCCGACCACTCCTTCGACCTGTTTTGGGGTTTTGCAGTTTTCCATGGGGTATTTTGTATGGGGAAAACCGACCCATGCCCGTATCTCCGTACCTAAGCGTCTGACGGTCTTGGACCCCTCCAGGTAAAAGTTGCATTCCGTCGAGCTGAACATTTCACTAGAACATCGCGAAACGATCCGACGACTCCTTCTGGGAGTTTTTGGGGTCGGAAGGTTTTCTCGGACTTAGTCTCTGGAGCAACATTTCTGAAGCTCGGCACGGGCAACCACGCACGTGTCTTATATCTCCGTAAGTAAGTGTCTGACGGTCTTGGACACCTTTAGCAAAAAGTTGCGTCTTATCGAATGGAACATTTCACTAGAACACCACGAAACGATCCGACCACTCCTTCGACCTGTTTTGGGGTTTTGCAGTTTTCCATGGGGTATTTTGTATGGGGAAAACCGACCCATGCCCGTATCTCCGTACCTAAGCGTCTGACGGTCTTGGACCCCTTTAGGTAAAAGTTGCATTCCGTCGAGCTGAACATTTCACTAGAACATCGCGAAACGATCCGACGACTCCTTCTGGGAGTTTTTGGGGTCCGAAGGTTTTCTGGGACTTAGTCTCTGGAGCAACATTTCTGAAGCTCGGCACGGGCAACCACGCACGTGTCTTATATCTCCGTAAGTAAGGGTCTGACGGTCTTGGACACCTTTAGCAAAAAGTTGCGCCCTATCGAATGGAACATTTCACTAGAACACCACGAAACGATCCGACCACTCCTTCGACCTGTTTTTGGGTTTTGCAGTTTTCCATGGGGTATTTTGTATGGGGAAAACCGACCCATGCCCGTATCTCCGTACCTAAGCGTCTGACGGTCTTGGACCCCTTTAGGTAAAAGTTGCATTCCGTCGAGCTGAACATTTCACTAGAACATCGCGAAACGATCCGACGACTCCTTCTGGGAGTTTTTGGGGTCCGAAGGTTTTCTGGGACTTAGTCTCTGGAGCAACATTTCTGAAGCTCGGCACGAGCAACCACGCACGTGTCTTATATCTCCGTAAGTAAGGGTCTGACGGTCTTGGACACCTTTAGCAAAAAGTTGCGTATCACCATCCTCGTCAATACTCTCGAACACTGTAACTCGATCCGACCACTCCTTGGTACACTTTTGTGGGTTGCCAGTTTCGGTTGGGACTTAGTCTCTGGAGACCAAATTCTGAAGCTCGGCGTGGGTACCGGTTTTTCGTGCACGTCAGAGGGCCTCGACTGCCCTGAGAACCCGACCTTCAGGATTTTGGCCATTTTTGGGGGTGCACAAAAGTGTTCGTAATCAACCTCGGATTGTACTTTTCATCATCTAGGGGCACCGTAGGGACCGAAAAAAGTGGTTTCGCATGATAGTCCACCTCGACCCATGTCGACCCTTGCGCGACCCCGACCTTCAGGATTTTGCTCTACGGAAGGGGGTCTACTTGTGCGCAACCCCGACCTTCAGGATTTTGCTCTACGGAAGGGGGTGCACAAAAGTGTTCGTAATCAACCTCGGATTGTACTTTTCATCATCTACGGGCATCGTAGGGACCGAAAAAAGTGGTTTCGCATGATAGTCCACCTCGACCCATGTCGACCCTTGCGCGACCCCGACCTTCAGGATTTTGCTCTACGGAAGGGGGTGCACAAAAGTGTTCGTAATCAACCTCGGATTGTACTTTTCATCATCTAGGGGCACCGTAGGGACCGAAAAAAGTGGTTTCGCATGATAGTCCACCTCGACCCATGTCGACCCTTGCGCGACCCCGACCTTCAGGATTTTGCTCTACGGAAGGGGGTGCACAAAAGTGTTCGTAATCAACCTCGGATTGTACTTTTCATCATCTAGGGGCACCGTAGGGACCGAAAAAAGTGGTTTCGCATGATAGTCCACCTCGACCCATGTCGACCCTTGCGCGACCCCGACCTTCAGGATTTTGCTCTACGGAAGGGGGTGCACAAAAGTGTTCGTAATCAACCTCGGATTGTACTTTTCATCATCTAGGGGCACCGTAGGGACCGAAAAAAGTGGTTTCGCATGATAGTCCACCTCGACCCATGTCGACCCTTGCGCGACCCCGACCTTCAGGATTTTGCTCTACGGAAGGGGGTCGACTTGTGCGCAACCCCGACCTTCAGGATTTTGCTCTACGGAAAGGGGTGCACAAAAGTGTTCGTAATCAACCTCGGATTGTACTTTTCATCATCTAGGGGCACCGTAGGGACCGAAAAAAGTGGTTTCGCATGATAGTCCACCTCGACCCATGTCGACCCTTGCGCGACCCCGACCTTCAGGATTTTGCTCTACGGAAGGGGGTCTACTTGTGCGCAACCCCGACCTTCAGGATTTTGCTCTACGGAAGGGGGTGCACAAAAGTGTTCGTAATCAACCTCGGATTGTACTTTTCATCATCTAGGGGCACCGTAGGGACCGAAAAAAGTGGTTTCGCATGATAGTCCACCTCGACCCATGTCGACCCTTGCGCGACCCCGACCTTCAGGATTTTGCTCTACGGAAGGGGGTCCACTTGTGCGCAACCCCGACCTTCAGGATTTTGCTCTACGGAAAGGGGTGCACAAAAGTGTTCGTAATCAACCTCGGATTGTACTTTTCATCATCTAGGGGCACCGTAGGGACCGAAAAAAGTGGTTTCGCATGATAGTCCACCTCGACCCATGTCGACCCTTGCGCGACCCCGACCTTCAGGATTTTGCTCTACGGAAGGGGGTCTACTTGTGCGCAACCCCGACCTTCAGGATTTTGCTCTACGGAAGGGGGTGCACAAAAGTGTTCGTAATCAACCTCGGATTGTACTTTTCATCATCTAGGGGCACCGTAGGGACCGAAAAAAGTGGTTTCGCATGATAGTCCACCTCGACCCATGTCGACCCTTGCGCGACCCCGACCTTCAGGATTTTGCTCTACGGAAGGGGGTGCACACTTGCGCGACCCCGACCTTCAGGATTTTGCTCTACGGAAGGGGGTGCACACTTGTGCGACCCCGACCTTCAGGATTTTGCTCTACGGAAGGGGGTGCACAAAAGTGTTCGTAATCAACCTCGGATTGTACTTTTCATCATCTAGGGGCACCGTAGGGACCGAAAAAAGTGGTTTCGCATGATAGTCCACCTCGACCCATGTCGACCCTTGCGCGACCCCGACCTTCAGGATTTTGCTCTACGGAAGGGGTCCTCTCTGTACAAGGTTTAAGGGTACATTTTCACCCAAAAACCACTATCGCTCAACCGAAACAACTCCTCGACATGTGTCTTCTCTGTGAATTTGGCCCCGATCTGACGAGAAGTTTTCGAGATATGCCCCTCTGAAGGTACATATTGGGACTTAGCCGATTTTCACCCATTGCGGTGTCTATGGGGTGTTGGGAATCGCTCTACCGACCAGCCGGTTGGAGATATCGATTCCCGGTCTTCGGCGCGTTTTCTCAACTCTGTAATGCCTACTTTTCGTCCATACACACAACACCTCGCAGAGTTCTCCTTCTGCCACATATAGCACCTGCCCATATGTTCGTGCACCATTTTAGCCCGTTTTTCGTACATCGCTTCGAAACCATGCGTCCGACGATTTTGCGTCCCAAGTACCGATGTTAGAACACCACCGTGGCTAACTTTCGTTCATATACGCCAAACTTCTCAGACACCTCCATCCGAGAGTATTTCGTGTTTTCCAATATATTGCATACTTCCAGGGGTTTTCTTCCATACAACTTTCAATGTTCTGTAAAACACCCGCGCATCGTCCGATTGGACTGAAACTGCTCCGGCGCGCTCTCTGCCGTGCTACAACTCTGCGCAAACCATCAAAACCTCGATGCCTGCGTGCGCACCTAGCCATCTGAACTCCGTACACTCTGGCTTAACAGGCCTCTTAGCCCGTTACAACATGGCTAACCCACTGGTAACCGGTAACCGTCACTCGTCCAATGTGGTCCATCACCCGTGCAAGCTGTTTCGCGTGCTTGCCCTTGCTCCGTGAGCAATCCCGCGTGCATTCGGTAGTCTTCCAACAGCGTGTTCGTCTCGCAACAATCTCCTCCGTGTGTACGCCTGGTGCTGTGCAACAAGTTGAAATTTTTCGGGAAGTCAAGTTTTGGGACTTGTACTTTTTTTCAACATTAAATGCAGCTTTTCGCACACC
>NW_026525511.1:170000-192500 GCF_943737925.1 Anopheles nili | reverse complement strand
GGCATGCAGCCGCTCATAAATCCTGGCGTCCTCCTCCACCAGCAAGCCGATGGGAATGAGTCCGGCCAGGATTGTTGCCACGCTGTGGCTGACGGTTCGAAATGCACAGGCCGTCCGAATCGCAGGGATCCGCTGCGATCGCTGGAGAAGCCTGGCACACGCCTGCAGGCTTGTCGCGCTGTGCCATACTGGAGCCGCATACCGGATGACCGATGACACCACACCCGCGAGCAATCGTCGTTGTGCTGGCTTGGGGCCACCGTGGTTCTGCATCAGTGCAGTCACTGCTTTCGCAACACGGAGAGCCTTTTGCGACACGGCCTCGACGTGCTGTTTCCAGCTAAGGTGATCCTCCAGCGTGACGCCGAGGTAGCGGATGGTCCTTGACGACTCGACGATTGTGCCGCAGATGTCTACCGGAATACGCGGGTGTCCCTGACGGAGGCTGCTGATCATTACCATCTCCGTTTTACCGGCGGAGAGCTTGAGGTGGTGACGCTCCATCCACTGGTTGATGATCAGTACAGCCTTTTCGGCCTCTGCAGCGGCCTCTCTGGGAGTACAACCCGGAGCCGTCAAGACGATGTCGTCCGCGTACCCGATGATGTCGACGCCCGGTGGCAGCTCCAAGCCTAAAACGCCATCGTACAATACGTTCCAGAGGGTCGGTCCCAGGATCGACCCCTGCGGCACTCCTGCGGATACGTCACGAGCAACGATGCCCCTGCTGGTCTCGTACCACAGCACGCGGCCGGTGAAGTAGCTCCGAAGGAGCCTTTGCAGCGGCTGCGGCACCAGCTTCTCCTTCAGGCATTGGCCAATCGCCGTCCAACTGGCACTGTTGAAGGCGTTGGCAACGTCCAAAGCTACCACCATGAGGCATCGTTTATCCCGACGGTTGGTTCTTCCAAAGGCCATGGCGCGTTGTCCTCGGGCCACCACCTCCTGAATGGCTTGCACTGTCGATCTCCCCCTACGGAAACCGTACTGTGCGGGGGAGAGACGGGGAGCGTTGGCCTGCTCCAAGTGCTCGTTGAGCCGATTCAGTACTATGCGCTCAAACACTTTAGCGGCAGTGTCGAGCATGCATAGGGGCCTATATGATGACGGCAGGCCCGGTGGTTTGCCCGGTTTCGCCAATAGCACCAACCGTTGGCGCTTCCACTGCGCCGGGAATTCTGCTCTGTCGATGAGGTCCTGGTATATCCGGCAGAACGTACCAGGACTCGTCCGAATGGCCACCGTCAATGCGCCATTAGGAATCCCGTCGATGCCCGGGGCCTTTCGCGGGTTCAGTGAAGCAGCGATTTCCAACAGCTCGTCCTCGGAGACGGGGCGGATGGTCGACGCCGCCGTCGGTGATGGTTCCGGCCACTCCATCGCAGGGTGTTCGGGGAACAGCTCCGCCACGATGGTGCCGAGCACTTGAGGGTCCCGCTCTGGCGGTGTTCGACTTCCCCTCAAGCGAGTCATCACGACCCTGTAGCCGGCTCCGAAGATGTTGCTCTCTGCCTCGTTGATAAGATCCTGGAAGCAGCGACGCTTGCTTGCCCGGATTTCCGCTTCGAACTGGCGCTCCACGACGCGCGCCATGTTCATTCGGCAAGCACGCTGCTCCGGATCCCTTGCCTGTTGCACTGCTTCCCTGGCTCGTTGACAGGCAGTCCTCAGCTCCGCCAGCTGAGGGTTCCACCAAAAGGCCGAGCGGTTGGCTCCCAGGCCCGGCTGCTGCCTCGGCATTGTGGCGTTACATGCCTCGCGTAGGGTCTTCATCAGCCCTTTCACATCCTTCGCCATTTCATCAAGGCGGAGATCAACCAACAGTTCAGCGAAGATGTTCGGGCTGAACCTGGTGATCATCCACCTCATGATGTTCCGTGATCGGTCTCGGTGTTCTGTTGTCGCGCTCCGTGCCTGGTGCTCGCGGTTGCTGTTGTTGGCTTCGCTGATGGTGAAGCAAACCGCTCGATGGTCACTTAGAGTGGGCCGGCTGCTGACCGCCCAATCGCCCGGACCAGCGATGGCATGGCTGGCGAAGGATACATCGACGATGCTCTCGCTGGCAACCCCGTTCCCTACGAAGGTGGGTGTGTTGCCGCGATTGAGCACCTTCAAGCCTAGCCGTTCGCAGGTCAGCAGCAGCTCCTCGCCCTTGACGGACGAGCGAGGGCTGCCCCACTCTTCATGGCTGGCGTTGAAGTCTCCAGCGAGGACGATTCGCTGGTGACCCATTGCCACCATTTCAACGGCTTCCAGCACCTGGACAAAGCGCTCAACGTTGACTAGAGGCCGAATGTAGCAGCAGATGAAGAGCACGCCGTCAATGACGGCTGCTGCCACCCACGGCACTCCAGTCGCTAGCACTCTCTGAACTGGCGACCTACCTGTCGCTATAATTGCGACACTCCCAGACTCATCTGCGATCCAGTTCCCGTTGTTCGTGGGCACGCGATGCGGATCGGACAGGAGGACAACGTCCGCCCGATCCTCACGCGCATGCTGGATCGCAAGGTCTTGGGAGACGGCGCGTCGCTGGCAGTTCAGCTGCATTACACGTGTGAACGTGTAGTCTGAGCTCCTCGACAAGACCGATCACCGGTCTGGTGTGCCAATCCGCACACTCCACAGCACGCCGGAGCCTTGCAGCCCCTTGCGCGATGGCCCTCGTTACCGCAGCGGAAACAGCGATTCGATCTGTCGGTTCCTTTGCACTCAAAGGATCGGTGCCCGATCTCGTGGCACCGGAAGCACCTTTGAGCACTCCGCTTCAGTTCCTCTACTACCTTCACGGTGGAGAGGCAGAAGCCGACTCGGAGCTTCTTGCCGTCCAGCAACGTGGCTTCACTGCGCAGCACCCGTGCTCTGCACCTCTGCAGGCCGTTCGGGTACGCATGTAGCGAGATACTCTCGGGAGGGATGGCCACACCATACTGAGATTTGATCTCAGCGGCCACCTCCTCCGGCGTCGCCAGCGGATCCACGTTGTTCGCCGTGATGTACGCCATCTCGGCGATAAGGCTGGTCACTCCGCGTGACCCAATGGCCTTTGACACCTGATCGCGCATTCGAGGGCCATCTGCGCTCTGCTTCAGCCGGAGGATCAGATGATCTCTCCGGGTACGCTCCGTACGGACTACCTCAGTACGTACCTCCGCTAAGGAGGTATTCAGCCGTGCCAAGCGGAACACCTCCTCCCAGCTGGCGTCTTCCGCCGGGATTACTCTTAGAGCCGCTGGTCGACTCTCTCGACCCTTCACTGGCTTTTTCTTTCTCCATTCCTCCTGGACAGGCTTCACCCACTGTCCAGGGGGGGTTGTTTTCTTAGGTGGGAGGGTATGGCTTCCTCCCACCACCGGTGGTACCACCGCTGCTGGTGCTGGCGTCACCGCAGCCTTCTTCTTTTTCTTCTGTTTCTTTTTACTGGCCACCTCCTGCCAGTCACCCGCATCGGTCGGCGGCTGTTGAAACACTTCTGCTTGTGGCTGCTTTTCGGCCACCACAGGTTTTGGCGCCTGTGGGGTGGCCTTTGCAGCCATTGCAGCCTTCAGCTCATTGTTGTTTTTATGCAGAGCGGCGTTCTCTTTTCGCAGCTCTTCCACCTGTACCGTCAGCGAGCGGACCGACTCGCTCAGGTTTCGGATCTGCTTCATAAGGTCCTCCATTCCTGCTGGCGGTGTTTTATCAACCGCCACTGTCTCTACAGCCTCCTCAGGTATTACTGGCAGTCGCTCCAGTACTACCTTCGGCGACTTTGCTATTTGATGAGAAGGGGAAAGCGGGGAATTCACCTCCTCCCTCGCCTCCACCGACCCGAGCCGCCGGGATCTTCGTAACAGCTCCATGTTGTTCTTTAATGGGATTGGCCCATTATCACTCTGACAGACGAACTGTCTAAATATTCGCGCAGTTTTTCCAGCTGTCGTAAAAGTCAAGCAGTTTTTTCTAGCACTTTATTTTATAGCAACTTTCGCCCACTTTTCGCTCTGACACATGACATGTCAAATTGTCCACACGATATTTATAGCAATTATTATTGCAGCTCTCGCCCTGACATTGGACCTGTCAGACTGCCCAAGCGGTATTTTACTGCACTTTTACCGCAGTAATCGCTCTGACATTAGACCTGTCAGATTGCCCAAGCGGTATTTTACTGCACTTTTATCGCAGTTATCACTCTGACATTAGACCTGTCAGACTGCCCACGCGGTATTTTACTGCACTTTTACCGCAGTTGTCACTCTGACATTAGACCTGTCAGACCGACCACGAGGTATTTTACAGCACTTTATTGCAGTTTTCACTCATATGAAACTCCTTTTTCACTGTTTTTCACAGTTTTCCACTAGTTTTTCCACTGTTTTCTTACAGAAAACGATAATGTATCCACTGTTTATTGTTTATCTCACAGAAAATCCGCCAAAATCATGGAGTTTGGTGTCTTTTTACGGCCACAAAATTTCCCCATACAATTGTATGGGCGGGATGACGCCACGATGACGCCACACTTTTACCGTGGAAATTTGCAGTTTTCCGCCCGTTTTTCACCAGATTTTCACTGAAATTGCTTTAAAAAGCACTTCTACTACACTTTTACGCCAGAATTTCATCACTTTTCTCGATTTTACTCACAGAAATTTTCTCTTACCACAGAGTGACGCGGAGGCACGTCTGCTCTGGTTGAGGTCTCACTCGCGACTGCAAGCTCCACTTCTGGTGGTGCCCTTCCGTCAATTCCTTTAAGTTTCAATTTTGCAACCATACTTCCCCCGGAACCCGATTTTGGTTTCCCGGAAGCGACTGAGAGCACCGAGTTAAAGGTAGCGTCTCCCAACTGCTAATTGGCATCGTTTACGGTTAGAACTAGGGCGGTATCTAATCGCCTTCGATCCTCTAACTTTCGTTCTTGATTAATGAAAGCATCCATGGCAAACGCTTTCGCTTCAGTTGGTCCTACGACGGTCTACGAATTTCACCTCTCGCGCCGTAATACCAATGCCCCCAACTACTTCTGTTAATCATTACCTCTAGGTTTCTGACAAACCAACGAAATCGTATAAACCGAGGTCATATTCCATTATTCCATGCAAGATTATTCTCGGCCAACGCCAACCCCACGGGGGGGCCGGACGCCTTTGTCTTAGCCTGCTTTGAGCACTCTAATTTGTTCAAGGTAAACGCGAGCACCCTGGGCACCATGAGCTGGGTCGCCGGGAGGCGGCGGATGCCACTAGCTACCCGACTGACCCGCCACGGAGTACCGCCCCAGGCACACCATTGTGAGTCGCAGCCGCGGACGCGCACACGGACGGCCCCGGGTAACCGGGTGCCCGCGGCGGTCGCGAGTCTGGACGGAGAATCAACTTCGAACGTTTTAACCGCAACAACTTTAATATACGCTAGTGGAGCTGGAATTACCGCGGCTGCTGGCACCAGACTTGCCCTCCACTGGATCCTTGCTGAAGGATTTATGCTCAACTCATTCCAATTATGGACCATCGTTAAAGAGGTCCATATTGTTATTTCTCGTCACTACCTCCCCGTGCCGGGATTGGGTAATTTACGCGCCTGCTGCCTTCCTTGGATGTGGTAGCCATTTCTCAGGCTCCCTCTCCGGAATCGAACCCTGATTCCCCGTTACCCGTCGCAACCATGGTAGTCCTCTACACTACCATCAATAGTTGATAGGGCAGACATTTGAAAGATCTGTCGTCGGTCGCAAGCGACCATACGATCGGCATCCTTATCCAGACTTCAACTCAAGCCACCCGGAGGGCGGTTGGTTTCACTAATAAGTGCACCGGTTCCTCCCCGCGCGAGGCGGGTCGGTCCCGGCATGTTGCATGTATTAGCTCTGGCTTTTCCACAGTTATCCAACTAACTGATGGGGGGATGATCTTGTGAATTATAGCTGTTATACTGAGCCTTATGCGGTTTCACTTTCAACGAAGTTCGTACTTAGACATGCATGGCTTAACCTTTGAGACAAGCGTATATCACTGGTAGGATCAACCAGAATTCTCTCACTCTCTCTCTCTCTCTATCCGTGTACCGGTCCCTAGGGCAAAGCCCCGGGGACCACCCGATTCAACTACGCCACCGATGGGACAACTTGATCTGGATTCTATGCCCGTAAACACCCGGTTGAAGGCACCAACGTCACCTCGTTGTGCCAACTCGCACTCTCGATGGCATGATCCGATCCGCCTCCTAGCTGCTTGCGCCCTTCTCTCCTTGGACGCAGGCACCCGGCTCCACACGTGCACCTCGTGCGGAGCTCTCGGAAGCGCGCCAGCTGACACTCTGGCGGGCCCCTTGTTTGTTCCCGACTCATCTTAGCTTCGCCTCCTCATGAACCGGCGGAACCTTTAACCGTTCCGGGTCCTATGCACTCTCCGTGTTTGGTTCATCGCTCATCTCTACATTACGCCGAGCTCAACTAGTATTGTTCGTTTCACCGTTTGATGCGAGATCGGGGTATACCCGGTACCGCGGTACTTCCCACCCAGGTTGAATGGCCGTACAACACTCAAGAAGTAACAACGTGTCGGTGCTAAGCACCGTCTCCTCAAGATCTACGAGTTCTGACACCTCTTGGCTACTTGACCCCTTTCCCGGTGGGTGCAAGTCACTCTACTCCGAGCCCTGGAACACCTTCCCAGGGTGTTTTCCATGTACCACTAACCCTTGGTTGGACACCTCTTGGCTACTTGACCCCATTCCCGGTGGGTGCAAGTCACCGTGCGGAACCTTTCGGCCGCTCTCCCTAGGACTGTGTTGCAGGCAAGCACAGTGGTTCCGCGACCTAGAGACAGCGGCATCCCTTGTTACTACTACTCCGAGCCCTGGGACACCTTCCCAGGGTGTTTTCCATGTACCACTAGCCTCTGGTTGACCATCGGTGGAGGTACTTGATTTCACCCAAAACCACCCTAGGTCACCGTTCCGACCGCCCAGCTACCGTTAAAACGCCTCCGGACACCAGGACACACCTTCCCGGTACCAGAACCAGTCGTAGTTGCCGTCACCCAAATTTCATACAACCGTCACCCACGGGCCGAAACACCTTGCCACTACATGAGTCTAGTATTAGGTCCTAGGGTCTCTTTTCGACAACTCCCGACCTCCCTGATATCGAATCGTCAGTTTACATGAGGAGGCTAAACTTTCTATGACGACTCAGTACAACCATACCCCCCTATAATAGTGAAATGTCAAATTCTAGGGCTTTTTGGCCATGGAAAATTCTGAAGCTCGGCACGAGCAAACATGACCCATGCTTGTATCTCCGAAACTATGAGTCTGACAGTTTTGCACTCTTCTGCGGAAAGTTGTGTCTCGGTAAGCCTAAAAAGTCAGTAGAACATCACGAAACGATCCGACCACTCCTTCGACCTGTTTTGGGGTTTTGCAGTTTTCCATGGGGTATTTTGTATGGGGAAAACCGACCCATGCCCGTATCTCCGTACCTAAGCGTCTGACGGTCTTGGACCCCTTTAGGTAAAAGTTGCATTCCGTCGAGCTGAACATTTCACTAGAACATCGCGAAACGATCCGACGACTCCTTCTGGGAGTTTTTGGGGTCGGAAGGTTTTCTGGGACTTAGTCTCTGGAGCAACATTTCTGAAGCTCGGCACGAGCAACCACGCACGTGTCTTATATCTCCGTAAGTAAGGGTCTGACGGTCTTGGACACCTTTAGCAAAAAGTTGCGCCCTATCGAATGGAACATTTCACTAGAACACCACGAAACGATCCGACCACTCCTTCGACCTGTTTTGGGGTTTTGCAGTTTTCCATGGGGTATTTTGTATGGGGAAAACCGACCCATGCCCGTATCTCCGTACCTAAGCGTCTGACGGTCTTGGACCCCTTTAGGTAAAAGTTGCATTTCGTCGAGCTGAACATTTCACTAGAACATCGCGAAACGATCCGACGACTCCTTCTGGGAGTTTTTGGGGTCGGAAGGTTTTCTGGGACTTAGTCTCTGGAGCAACATTTCTGAAGCTCGGCACGAGCAACCACGCACGTGTCTTATATCTCCGTAAGTAAGGGTCTGACGGTCTTGGACACCTTTAGCAAAAAGTTGCGCCCTATCGAATGGAACATTTCACTAGAACATCACGAAACGATCCGACCACTCCTTCGTTGTGTTTTGGGGATTTGCAGTTTTCCATGGGGTATTTTGTATGGGGAAAACCGACCCATGCCCGTATCTCCGTACCTAAGCGTCTGACGGTCTTGGACCCCTTCAGGTAAAAGTTGCATTTCGTCGAGCTGAACATTTCACTAGAACATCGCGAAACGATCCGACGACTCCTTCTGGGAGTTTTTGGGGTCGGAAGGTTTTCTGGGACTTAGTCTCTGGAGCAACATTTCTGAAGCTCGGCACGAGCAACCACGCACGTGTCTTATATCTCCGTAAGTAAGGGTCTGACGGTCTTGGACACCCTTAGCAAAAAGTTGCGCCCTATCGAATGGAACATTTCACTAGAACACCACGAAACGATCCGACCACTCCTTCGACCTGTTTTGGGGTTTTGCAGTTTTCCATGGGGTATTTTGTATGGGGAAAACCGACCCATGCCCGTATCTCCGTACCTAAGCGTCTGACGGTCTTGGACCCCTTTAGGTAAAAGTTGCATTCCGTCGAGCTGAACATTTCACTAGAACATCGCGAAACGATCCGACGACTCCTTCTGGGAGTTTTTGGGGTCCGAAGGTTTTCTGGGACTTAGTCTCTGGAGCAACATTTCTGAAGCTCGGCACGAGCAACCACGCACGTGTCTTATATCTCCGTAAGTAAGGGTCTGACGGTCTTGGACACCTTTAGCAAAAAGTTGCGCCCTATCGAATGGAACATTTCACTAGAACACCACGAAACGATCCGACCACTCCTTCGACCTGTTTTGGGGTTTTGCAGTTTTCCATGGGGTATTTTGTATGGGGAAAACCGACCCATGCCCGTATCTCCGTACCTAAGCGTCTGACGGTCTTGGACCCCTTTAGGTAAAAGTTGCATTCCGTCGAGCTGAACATTTCACTAGAACATCGCGAAACGATCCGACGACTCCTTCTGGGAGTTTTTGGGGTCGGAAGGTTTTCTGGGACTTAGTCTCTGGAGCAACATTTCTGAAGCTCGGCACGAGCAACCACGCACGTGTCTTATATCTCCGTAAGTAAGGGTCTGACGGTCTTGGACACCTTTAGCAAAAAGTTGCGCCCTATCGAATGGAACATTTCACTAGAACACCACGAAACGATCCGACCACTCCTTCGACCTGTTTTGGGGTTTTGCAGTTTTCCATGGGGTATTTTGTATGGGGAAAACCGACCCATGCCCGTATCTCCGTACCTAAGCGTCTGACGGTCTTGGACCCCTTTAGGTAAAAGTTGCATTTCGTCGAGCTGAACATTTCACTAGAACATCGCGAAACGATCCGACGACTCCTTCTGGGAGTTTTTGGGGTCGGAAGGTTTTCTGGGACTTAGTCTCTGGAGCAACATTTCTGAAGCTCGGCACGAGCAACCACGCACGTGTCTTATATCTCCGTAAGTAAGGGTCTGACGGTCTTGGACACCTTTAGCAAAAAGTTGCGCCCTATCGAATGGAACATTTCACTAGAACATCACGAAACGATCCGACCACTCCTTCGTTGTGTTTTGGGGATTTGCAGTTTTCCATGGGGTATTTTGTATGGGGAAAACCGACCCATGCCCGTATCTCCGTACCTAAGCGTCTGACGGTCTTGGACCCCTTCAGGTAAAAGTTGCATTTCGTCGAGCTGAACATTTCACTAGAACATCGCGAAACGATCCGACGACTCCTTCTGGGAGTTTTTGGGGTCGGAAGGTTTTCTGGGACTTAGTCTCTGGAGCAACATTTCTGAAGCTCGGCACGAGCAACCACGCACGTGTCTTATATCTCCGTAAGTAAGGGTCTGACGGTCTTGGACACCCTTAGCAAAAAGTTGCGCCCTATCGAATGGAACATTTCACTAGAACACCACGAAACGATCCGACCACTCCTTCGACCTGTTTTGGGGTTTTGCAGTTTTCCATGGGGTATTTTGTATGGGGAAAACCGACCCATGCCCGTATCTCCGTACCTAAGCGTCTGACGGTCTTGGACCCCTTTAGGTAAAAGTTGCATTCCGTCGAGCTGAACATTTCACTAGAACATCGCGAAACGATCCGACGACTCCTTCTGGGAGTTTTTGGGGTCCGAAGGTTTTCTGGGACTTAGTCTCTGGAGCAACATTTCTGAAGCTCGGCACGAGCAACCACGCACGTGTCTTATATCTCCGTAAGTAAGGGTCTGACGGTCTTGGACACCTTTAGCAAAAAGTTGCGCCCTATCGAATGGAACATTTCACTAGAACACCACGAAACGATCCGACCACTCCTTCGACCTGTTTTGGGGTTTTGCAGTTTTCCATGGGGTATTTTGTATGGGGAAAACCGACCCATGCCCGTATCTCCGTACCTAAGCGTCTGACGGTCTTGGACCCCTTTAAGTAAAAGTTGCATTCCGTCGAGCTGAACATTTCACTAGAACATCGCGAAACGATCCGACGACTCCTTCTGGGAGTTTTTGCGGTCGGAAGGTTTTCTGGGACTTAGTCTCTGGAGCAACATTTCTGAAGCTCGGCACGAGCAACCACGCACGTGTCTTATATCTCCGTAAGTAAGTGTCTGACGGTCTTGGACACCTTTAGCAAAAAGTTGCGCCCTATCGAATGGAACATTTCACTAGAACACCACGAAACGATCCGACCACTCCTTCGACCTGTTTTGGGGTTTTGCAGTTTTCCATGGGGTATTTTGTATGGGGAAAACCGACCCATGCCCGTATCTCCGTACCTAAGCGTCTGACGGTCTTGGACCCCTTTAGGTAAAAGTTGCATTTCGTCGAGCTGAACATTTCACTAGAACATCGCGAAACGATCCGACGACTCCTTCTGGGAGTTTTTGGGGTCGGAAGGTTTTCTGGGACTTAGTCTCTGGAGCAACATTTCTGAAGCTCGGCACGAGCAACCACGCACGTGTCTTATATCTCCGTAAGTAAGTGTCTGACGGTCTTGGACACCTTCAGCAAAAAGTTGCGCCGTATCGAATGGAACATTTCACTAGAACACCACGAAACGATCCGACCACTCCTTCGACCTGTTTTGGGGTTTTGCAGTTTTCCATGGGGTATTTTGTATGGGGAAAACCGACCCATGCCCGTATCTCCGTACCTAAGCGTCTGACGGTCTTGGACCCCTTTAGGTAAAAGTTGCATTTCGTCAAGCTGAACATTTCACTAGAACATCGCGAAATGATCCGACGACTCCTTCTGGGAGTTTTTGGGGTCGGAAGGTTTTCTGGGACTTAGTCTCTGGAGCAACATTTCTGAAGCTCGGCACGAGCAACCACGCACGTGTCTTATATCTCCGTAAGTAAGGGTCTGACGGTCTTGGACACCTTTAGCAAAAAGTTGCGCCCTATCGAATGGAACATTTCACTAGAGCACCACGAAACGATCCGACCACTCCTTCGACCTGTTTTGGGGTTTTGCAGTTTTCCATGGGGTATTTTGTATGGGGAAAACCGACCCATGCCCGTATCTCCGTACCTAAGCGTCTGACGGTCTTGGACCCCTTTAGGTAAAAGTTGCATTCCGTCGAGCTGAACATTTCACTAGAACATCGCGAAACGATCCGACGACTCCTTCTGGGAGTTTTTGGGGTCCGAAGGTTTTCTGGGACTTAGTCTCTGGAGCAACATTTCTGAAGCTCGGCACGAGCAACCACGCACGTGTCTTATATCTCCGTAAGTAAGGGTCTGACGGTCTTGGACACCTTTAGCAAAAAGTTGCGCCCTATCGAATGGAACATTTCACTAGAACACCACGAAACGATCCGACCACTCCTTCGACCTGTTTTGGGGTTTTGCAGTTTTCCATGGGGTATTTTGTATGGGGAAAACCGACCCATGCCCGTATCTCCGTACCTAAGCGTCTGACGGTCTTGGACCCCTTTAGGTAAAAGTTGCATTCCGTCGAGCTGAACATTTCACTAGAACATCGCGAAACGATCCGACGCCTCCTTCTGGGAGTTTTTGGGGTCGGAAGGTTTTCTGGGACTTAGTCTCTGGAGCAACATTTCTGAAGCTCGGCACGAGCAACCACGCACGTGTCTTATATCTCCGTAAGTAAGGGTCTGACGGTCTTGGACACCTTTAGCAAAAAGTTGCGCCCTATCGAATGGAACATTTCACTAGAACACCACGAAACGATCCGACCACTCCTTCGACCTGTTTTGGGGTTTTGCAGTTTTCCATGGGGTATTTTGTATGGGGAAAACCGACCCATGCCCGTATCTCAGTACCTAAGCGTCTGACGGTCTTGGACCCCTTTAGGTAAAAGTTGCATTCCGTCGAGTTGAACATTTCACTAGAACATCGCGAAACGATCCGACGACTCCTTCTGGGAGTTTTTGGGGTCGGAAGGTTTTCTGGGACTTAGTCTCTGGAGCAACATTTCTGAAGCTCGGCACGAGCAACCACGCACGTGTCTTATATCTCCGTAAGTAAGGGTCTGACGGTCTTGGACACCTTTAGCAAAAAGTTGCGCCCTATCGAATGGAACATTTCACTAGAACATCACGAAACGATCCGACCACTCCTTCGACCTGTTTTTGGGTTTTGCAGTTTTCCATGGGGTATTTTGTATGGGGAAAACCGACCCATGCCCGTATCTCCGTACCTAAGCGTCTGACGGTCTTGGACCCCTTGAGGTAAAAGTTGCATTCCGTCGAGCTGAACATTTCACTAGAACATCGCGAAACGATCCGACGCCTCCTTCTGGGAGTTTTTGGGGTCGGAAGGTTTTCTGGGACTTAGTCTCTGGAGCAACATTTCTGAAGCTCGGCACGAGCAACCACGCACGTGTCTTATATCTCCGTAAGTAAGGGTCTGACGGTCTTGGACACCTTTAGCAAAAAGTTGCGCCCTATCGAATGGAACATTTCACTAGAACATCACGAAACGATCCGACCACTCCTTCGACCTGTTTTGGGGTTTTGCAGTTTTCCATGGGGTATTTTGTATGGGGAAAACCGACCCATGCCCGTATCTCCGTACCTAAGCGTCTGACGGTCTTGGACCCCTTGAGGTAAAAGTTGCATTCCGTCGAGCTGAACATTTCACTAGAACATCGCGAAACGATCCGACGACTCCTTCTGGGAGTTTTTGGGGTCGGAAGGTTTTCTGGGACTTAGTCGCTGGAGCAACATTTCTGAAGCTCGGCACGGGCAACCACGTACGTGTCTTATATCTCCGTAAGTAAGTGTCTGACGGTCTTGGACACCTTTAGCAAAAAGTTGCGCTCTATCGAATGGAACATTTCACTAGAACACCACGAAACGATCCGACCACTCCTTCGACCTGTTTTGGGGTTTTGCAGTTTTCCATGGGGTATTTTGTATGGGGAAAACCGACCCATGCCCGTACCTCCGTACCTAAGCGTCTGACGGTCTTGGACCCCTTTAGGTAAAAGTTGCATTCCATCGAGCTGAACATTTCACTAGAACATCGCGAAACGATCCGACGCCTCCTTCTGGGAGTTTTTGGGGTCGGAAGGTTTTCTGGGACTTAGTCTCTGGAGCAACATTTCTGAAGCTCGGCACGGGCAACCACGCACGTGTCTTATATCTCCGTAAGTAAGGGTCTGACGGTCTTGGACACCTTTAGCAAAAAGTTGCGCCCTATCGAATGGAACATTTCACTAGAACACCATGAAACGATCCGACCACTCCTTCGACCTGTTTTTGGGTTTTGCAGTTTTCCATGGGGTATTTTGTATGGGGAAAACCGACCCATGCCCGTATCTCCGTACCTAAGCGTCTGACGGTCTTGGACCCCTTTAGGTAAAAGTTGCATTTCGTCGAGCTGAACATTTCACTAGAACATCGCGAAACGATCCGACGACTCCTTCTGGGAGATTTTGGGGTCGGAAGGTTTTCTGGGACTTAGTCTCTGGAGCAACATTTCTGAAGCTCGGCACGAGCAACCACGCACGTGTCTTATATCTCCGTAAGTAAGGGTCTGACGGTCTTGGACACCTTTAGCAAAAAGTTGCGCCCTATCGAATGGAACATTTCACTAGAACACCACGAAACGATCCGACCACTCCTTCGACCTGTTTTTGGGTTTTGCAGTTTTCCATGGGGTATTTTGTATGGGGAAAACCGACCCATGCCCGTATCTCCGTACCTAAGCGTCTGACGGTCTTGGACCCCTTTAGGTAAAAGTTGCATTCCATCGAGCTGAACATTTCACTAGAACATCGCGAAACGATCCGACGCCTCCTTCTGGGAGTTTTTGGGGTCGGAAGGTTTTCTGGGACTTAGTCTCTGGAGCAACATTTCTGAAGCTCGGCACGGGCAACCACGCACGTGTCTTATATCTCCGTAAGTAAGGGTCTGACGGTCTTGGACACCTTTAGCAAAAAGTTGCGCCCTATCGAATGGAACATTTCACTAGAACACCATGAAACGATCCGACCACTCCTTCGACCTGTTTTTGGGTTTTGCAGTTTTCCATGGGGTATTTTGTATGGGGAAAACCGACCCATGCCCGTATCTCCGTACCTAAGCGTCTGACGGTCTTGGACCCCTTTAGGTAAAAGTTGCATTTCGTCGAGCTGAACATTTCACTAGAACATCGCGAAACGATCCGACGACTCCTTCTGGGAGATTTTGGGGTCGGAAGGTTTTCTGGGACTTAGTCTCTGGAGCAACATTTCTGAAGCTCGGCACGAGCAACCACGCACGTGTCTTATATCTCCGTAAGTAAGGGTCTGACGGTCTTGGACACCTTTAGCAAAAAGTTGCGCCCTATCGAATGGAACATTTCACTAGAACACCACGAAACGATCCGACCACTCCTTCGATCTGTTTTGGGGTTTTGCAGTTTTCCATGGGGTATTTTGTATGGGGAAAACCGACCCATGCCCGTATCTCCGTACCTAAGCGTCTGACGGTCTTGGACCCCTTAAGGTAAAAGTTGCATTCCGTCGAGCTGAACATTTCGCTAGAACATCGCGAAACGATCCGACGACTCCTTCTGGGAGTTTTTGGGGTCGACTTGTGCGCAACCCCGACCTTCAGGATTTTGCTCTACGGAAGGGGGTGCACAAAAGTGTTCGTAATCAACCTCGGATTGTACTTTTCATCATCTAGGGGCACCGTAGGGACCGAAAAAAGTGGTTTCGCATGATAGTCCACCTCGACCCATGTCGACCCTTGCGCGACCCCGACCTTCAGGATTTTGCTCTACGGAAGGGGGTCTACTTGTGCGCAACCCCGACCTTCAGGATTTTGCTCTACGGAAGGGGGTGCACAAAAGTGTTCGTAATCAACCTCGGATTGTACTTTTCATCATCTAGGGGCACCGTAGGGACCGAAAAAAGTGGTTTCGCATGATAGTCCACCTCGACCCATGTCGACCCTTGCGCGACCCCGACCTTCAGGATTTTGCTCTACGGAAGGGGGTGCACAAAAGTGTTCGTAATCAACCTCGGATTGTACTTTTCATCATCTAGGGGCACCGTAGGGACCGAAAAAAGTGGTTTCGCATGATAGTCCACCTCGACCCATGTCGACCCTTGCGCGACCCCGACCTTCAGGATTTTGCTCTACGGAAGGGGGTGCACAAAAGTGTTCGTAATCAACCTCGGATTGTACTTTTCATCATCTAGGGGCACCGTAGGGACCGAAAAAAGTGGTTTCGCATGATAGTCCACCTCGACCCATGTCGACCCTTGCGCGACCCCGACCTTCAGGATTTTGCTCTACGGAAGGGGGTCTACTTGTGCGCAACCCCGACCTTCAGTATTTTGCTCTACGGAAGGGGGTGCACAAAAGTGTTCGTAATCAACCTCGGATTGTACTTTTCATCATCTAGGGGCACCGTAGGGACCGAAAAAAGTGGTTTCGCATGATAGTCCACCTCGACCCATGTCGACCCTTGCGCGACCCCGACCTTCAGGATTTTGCTCTACGGAAGGGGGTGCACAAAAGTGTTCGTAATCAACCTCGGATTGTACTTTTCATCATCTAGGGGCACCGTAGGGACCGAAAAAAGTGGTTTCGCATGATAGTCCACCTCGACCCATGTCGACCCTTGCGCGACCCCGACCTTCAGGATTTTGCTCTACGGAAGGGGGTCTACTTGTGCGCAACCCCGACCTTCAGGATTTTGCTCTACGGAAGGGGGTGCACAAAAGTGTTCGTAATCAACCTCGGATTGTACTTTTCATCATCTAGGGGCACCGTAGGGACCGAAAAAAGTGGTTTCGCATGATAGTCCACCTCGACCCATGTCGACCCTTGCGCGACCCCGTCCTTCAGGATTTTGCTCTACGGAAGGGGGTGCACAAAAGTGTTCGTAATCAACCTCGGATTGTACTTTTCATCATCTAGGGGCACCGTAGGGACCGAAAAAAGTGGTTTCGCATGATAGTCCACCTCGACCCATGTCGACCCTTGCGCGACCCCGACCTTCAGGATTTTGCTCTACGGAAGGGGGTCTACTTGTGCGCAACCCCGACCTTCAGGATTTTGCTCTACGGAAGGGGGTGCACAAAAGTGTTCGTAATCAACCTCGGATTGTACTTTTCATCATCTAGGGGCACCGTAGGGACCGAAAAAAGTGGTTTCGCATGATAGTCCACCTCGACCCATGTCGACCCTTGCGCGACCCCGACCTTCAGGATTTTGCTCTACGGAAGGGGGTCTACTTGTGCGCAACCCCGACCTTCAGGATTTTGCTCTACGGAAGGGGGTGCACAAAAGTGTTCGTAATCAACCTCGGATTGTACTTTTCATCATCTAGGGGCACCGTAGGGACCGAAAAAAGTGGTTTCGCATGATAGTCCACCTCGACCCATGTCGACCCTTGCGCGACCCCGACCTTCAGGATTTTGCTCTACGGAAGGGGGTGCACAAAAGTGTTCGTAATCAACCTCGGATTGTACTTTTCATCATCTAGGGGCACCGTAGGGACCGAAAAAAGTGGTTTCGCATGATAGTCCACCTCGACCCATGTCGACCCTTGCGCTACCCCGACCTTCAGGATTTTGCTCTACGGAAGGGGGTGCACAAAAGTGTTCGTAATCAACCTCGGATTGTACTTTTCATCATCTAGGGGCACCGTAGGGACCGAAAAAAGTGGTTTCGCATGATAGTCCACCTCGACCCATGTCGACCCTTGCGCGACCCCGACCTTCAGGATTTTGCTCTACGGAAGGGGGTGCACAAAAGTGTTCGTAATCAACCTCGGAGTGTACTTTTCATCATCTAGGGGCACCGTAGGGACCGAAAAAAGTGGTTTCGCATGATAGTCCACCTCGACCCATGTCGACCCTTGCGCGACCCCGACCTTCAGGATTTTGCTCTACGGAAGGGGGTGCACACTTGTGCGACCCCGACCTTCAGGATTTTGCTCTACGGAAGGGGGTGCACAAAAGTGTTCGTAATCAACCTCGGATTGTACTTTTCATCATCTAGGGGCACCGTAGGGACCGAAAAAAGTGGTTTCGCATGATAGTCCACCTCGACCCATGTCGACCCTTGCGCGACCCCGACCTTCAGGATTTTGCTCTACGGAAGGGGGTGCACAAAAGTGTTCGTAATCAACCTCGGATTGTACTTTTCATCATCTAGGGGCACCGTAGGGACCGAAAAAAGTGGTTTCGCATGATAGTCCACCTCGACCCATGTCGACCCTTGCGCGACCCCGACCTTCAGGATTTTGCTCTACGGAAGGGGGTCTACTTGTGCGCAACCCCGACCTTCAGGATTTTGCTCTACGGAAGGGGGTGCACAAAAGTGTTCGTAATCAACCTCGGATTGTACTTTTCATCATCTAGGGGCACCGTAGGGACCGAAAAAAGTGGTTTCGCATGATAGTCCACCTCGACCCATGTCGACCCTTGCGCGACCCCGACCTTCAGGATTTTGCTCTACGGAAGGGGGTCTACTTGTGCGCAACCCCGACCTTCAGGATTTTGCTCTACGGAAGGGGGTGCACAAAAGTGTTCGTAATCAACCTCGGATTGTACTTTTCATCATCTAGGGGCACCGTAGGGACCGAAAAAAGTGGTTTCGCATGATAGTCCACCTCGACCCATGTCGACCCTTGCGCGACCCCGACCTTCAGGATTTTGCTCTACGGAAGGGGGTGCACAAAAGTGTTCGTAATCAACCTCGGATTGTACTTTTCATCATCTAGGGGCACCGTAGGGACCGAAAAAAGTGGTTTCGCATGATAGTCCACCTCGACCCATGTCGACCCTTGCGCGACCCCGACCTTCAGGATTTTGCTCTACGGAAGGGGGTGCACACTTGTGCGACCCCGACCTTCAGGATTTTGCTCTACGGAAGGGGGTCTACTTGTGCGCAACCCCGACCTTCAGGATTTTGCTCTACGGAAGGGGGTGCACAAAAGTGTTCGTAATCAACCTCGGATTGTACTTTTCATCATCTAGGGGCACCGTAGGGACCGAAAAAAGTGGTTTCGCATGATAGTCCACCTCGACCCATGTCGACCCTTGCGCGACCCCGACCTTCAGGATTTTGCTCTACGGAAGGGGGTGCACAAAAGTGTTCGTAATCAACCTCGGATTGTACTTTTCATCATCTAGGGGCACCGTAGGGACCGAAAAAAGTGGTTTCGCATGATAGTCCACCTCGACCCATGTCGACCCTTGCGCGACCCCGACCTTCAGGATTTTGCTCTACGGAAGGGGGTGCACAAAAGTGTTCGTAATCAACCTCGGATTGTACTTTTCATCATCTAGGGGCACCGTAGGGACCGAAAAAAGTGGTTTCGCATGATAGTCCACCTCGACCCATGTCGACCCTTGCGCGACCCCGACCTTCAGGATTTTGCTCTACGGAAGGGGGTGCACAAAAGTGTTCGTAATCAACCTCGGATTGTACTTTTCATCATCTAGGGGCACCGTAGGGACCGAAAAAAGTGGTTTCGCATGATAGTCCACCTCGACCCATGTCGACCCTTGCGCGACCCCGACCTTCAGGATTTTGCTCTACGGAAGGGGGTGCACAAAAGTGTTCGTAATCAACCTCGGATTGTACTTTTCATCATCTAGGGGCACCGTAGGGACCGAAAAAAGTGGTTTCGCATGATAGTCCACCTCGACCCATGTCGACCCTTGCGCGACCCCGACCTTCAGGATTTTGCTCTACGGAAGGGGGTGCACACTTGTGCGCAACCCCGACCTTCAGGATTTTGGTCTACGGAAGGGGGTGCACAAAAGTGTTCGTAATCAACCTCGGATTGTACTTTTCATCATCTAGGGGCACCGTAGGGACCGAAAAAAGTGGTTTCGCATGATAGTCCACCTCGACCCATGTCGACCCTTGCGCGACCCCGACCTTCAGGATTTTGCTCTACGGAAGGGGGTGCACAAAAGTGTTCGTAATCAACCTCGGATTGTACTTTTCATCATCTAGGGGCACCGTAGGGACCGAAAAAAGTGGTTTCGCATGATAGTCCACCTCGACCCATGTCGACCCTTGCGCGACCCCGACCTTCAGGATTTTGCTCTACGGAAGGGGGTCTACTTGTGCGCGACCCCGACCTTCAGGATTTTGCTCTACGGAAGGGGGTGCACACTTGTGCGACCCCGACCTTCAGGATTTTGCTCTACGGAAGGGGGTGCACAAAAGTGTTCGTAATCAACCTCGGATTGTACTTTTCATCATCTAGGGGCACCGTAGGGACCGAAAAAAGTGGTTTCGCATGATAGTCCACCTCGACCCATGTCGACCCTTGCGCGACCCCGACCTTCAGGATTTTGCTCTACGGAAGGGGGTGCACACTTGTGCGCAACCCCGACCTTCAGGATTTTGGTCTACGGAAGGGGGTGCACAAAAGTGTTCGTAATCAACCTCGGATTGTACTTTTCATCATCTAGGGGCACCGTAGGGACCGAAAAAAGTGGTTTCGCATGATAGTCCACCTCGACCCATGTCGACCCTTGCGCGACCCCGACCTTCAGGATTTTGCTCTACGGAAGGGGGTGCACAAAAGTGTTCGTAATCAACCTCGGATTGTACTTTTCATCATCTAGGGGCACCGTAGGGACCGAAAAAAGTGGTTTCGCATGATAGTCCACCTCGACCCATGTCGACCCTTGCGCGACCCCGACCTTCAGGATTTTGCTCTACGGAAGGGGGTGCACACTTGTGCGCAACCCCGACCTTCAGGATTTTGCTCTACGGAAGGGGGTGCACAAAAGTGTTCGTAATCAACCTCGGATTGTACTTTTCATCATCTAGGGGCACCGTAGGGACCGAAAAAAGTGGTTTCGCATGATAGTCCACCTCGACCCATGTCGACCCTTGCGCGACCCCGACCTTCAGGATTTTGCTCTACGGAAGGGGGTGCACAAAAGTGTTCGTAATCAACCTCGGATTGTACTTTTCATCATCTAGGGGCACCGTAGGGACCGAAAAAAGTGGTTTCGCATGATAGTCCACCTCGACCCATGTCGACCCTTGCGCGACCCCGACCTTCAGGATTTTGCTCTACGGAAGGGGGTCGACTTGTGCGCAACCCCGACCTTCAGGATTTTGCTCTACGGAAGGGGGTGCACAAAAGTGTTCGTAATCAACCTCGGATTGTACTTTTCATCATCTAGGGGCACCGTAGGGACCGAAAAAAGTGGTTTCGCATGATAGTCCACCTCGACCCATGTCGACCCTTGCGCGACCCCGACCTTCAGGATTTTGCTCTACGGAAGGGGGTGCACACTTGTGCGACCCCGACCTTCAGGATTTTGCTCTACGGAAGGGGGTGCACAAAAGTGTTCGTAATCAACCTCGGATTGTACTTTTCATCATCTAGGGGCACCGTAGGGACCGAAAAAAGTGGTTTCGCATGATAGTCCACCTCGACCCATGTCGACCCTTGCGCGACCCCGACCTTCAGGATTTTGCTCTACGGAAGGGGGTGCACAAAAGTGTTCGTAATCAACCTCGGATTGTACTTTTCATCATCTAGGGGCACCGTAGGGACCGAAAAAAGTGGTTTCGCATGATAGTCCACCTCGACCCATGTCGACCCTTGCGCGACCCCGACCTTCAGGATTTTGCTCTACGGAAGGGGGTGCACACTTGTGCGCAACCCCGACCTTCAGGATTTTGGTCTACGGAAGGGGGTGCACAAAAGTGTTCGTAATCAACCTCGGATTGTACTTTTCATCATCTAGGGGCACCGTAGGGACCGAAAAAAGTGGTTTCGCATGATAGTCCACCTCGACCCATGTCGACCCTTGCGCGACCCCGACCTTCAGGATTTTGCTCTACGGAAGGGGGTGCACACTTGTGCGCAACCCCGACCTTCAGGATTTTGCTCTACGGAAGGGGGTGCACAAAAGTGTTCGTAATCAACCTCGGATTGTACTTTTCATCATCTAGGGGCACCGTAGGGACCGAAAAAAGTGGTTTCGCATGATAGTCCACCTCGACCCATGTCGACCCTTGCGCGACCCCGACCTTCAGGATTTTGCTCTACGCAAGGGGGTCAACTTGTGCGCAACCCCGACCTTCAGGATTTTGCTCTACGGAAGGGGGTGCACAAAAGTGTTCGTAATCAACCTCGGATTGTACTTTTCATCATCTAGGGGCACCGTAGGGACCGAAAAAAGTGGTTTCGCATGATAGTCCACCTCGACCCATGTCGACCCTTGCGCGACCCCGACCTTCAGGATTTTGCTCTACGCAAGGGGGTCTACTTGTGCGCAACCCCGACCTTCAGGATTTTGCTCTACGGAAGGGGGTGCACAAAAGTGTTCGTAATCAACCTCGGATTGTACTTTTCATCATCTAGGGGCACCGTAGGGACCGAAAAAAGTGGTTTCGCATGATAGTCCACCTCGACCCATGTCGACCCTTGCGCGACCCCGACCTTCAGGATTTTGCTCTACGCAAGGGGGTCTACTTGTGCGCAACCCCGACCTTCAGGATTTTGCTCTACGGAAGGGGGTGCACAAAAGTGTTCGTAATCAACCTCGGATTGTACTTTTCATCATCTAGGGGCACCGTAGGGACCGAAAAAAGTGGTTTCGCATGATAGTCCACCTCGACCCATGTCGACCCTTGCGCGACCCCGACCTTCAGGATTTTGCTCTACGGAAGGGGGTCGACTTGTGCGCAACCCCGACCTTCAGGATTTTGCTCTACGGAAGGGGGTGCACAAAAGTGTTCGTAATCAACCTCGGATTGTACTTTTCATCATCTAGGGGCACCGTAGGGACCGAAAAAAGTGGTTTCGCATGATAGTCCACCTCGACCCATGTCGACCCTTGCGCGACCCCGACCTTCAGGATTTTGCTCTACGGAAGGGGGTCGACTTGTGCGCAACCCCGACCTTCAGGATTTTGCTCTACGGAAGGGGGTGCACAAAAGTGTTCGTAATCAACCTCGGATTGTAC
>NW_026525511.1:157500-162500 GCF_943737925.1 Anopheles nili | reverse complement strand
CGTACGGCGAGAACACGCTGCGGCTCACATTGTAGCACGCGTGCAGCCCAGAACATCTAAGGGCATCACGGACCTGTTATCGCTCAATCTCACCTTGCTAAACACAAGTTGTCCCGCTAAGCAGGGCAAACTTAGCTGACGACCCCCGCGAAGGGGCCACCGGCTGTGACGTCAGGTGCGCCCGGGGGCGCACTGCTGACAGCGTTCTAGTTAGCCTGATCGAGTCGCGTTCGTTATCGGAATTAACCAGACAAATCATTCCACGAACTAAGAACGGCCATGCACCACTACCCTTAAATTTGAGAAAGAGCTCTTAATCTGTCTTACCTCGATAAGTTCGGACCTGGTAAGTTTTCCCGTGTTGAGTCAAATTAAGCCGCAAGCTCCACTTCTTTTTTTTTTTTGTTACAAAGTCGGTTTATTGATATAATATATATACATAATTTAAACCTTCGCGTTCCGAGAAGCTGTTGCCCCGCGAGGGATATGCTTCTCGGATTTATAGTTCTGTTTGAAATCACAATGTAAACACATTTCTCATTCGCTTCATTTTCTTTCAATAATGTTCCCCCTTTCTGCAGATTACGCCACGGCGTAACCAGCAACTTTCAACGTCCGGAGAACTCTGCAGCGCTTGCCGCTGCCTCCTCCGCAGATGTCATCATTTCTCCAGTGCCGTCCAGTGACTGCTGCCGCTGGGCTCGGACCTCGCGACGATACGCGCGTTGCCGCTCGTTCCGTCGTTGTCTCGCTAGTTCCGCCCTCCGTGCCACGGTGGACGGCGAAGGCGGCGTCATCGCTCTGCTGTAACGCACCAGCAGAGGAGAGCCGGGATTGCGGACCATCCGCATCCTTCGCCGCCTTTCGTTGTCCCGACGCTGCCGCTCGCGACGCCGATCCTGCAGAATCTGCGCCTCTCGCTGCGACACCGGGTGCACTGTCCGGAGCTCGTTCAAAACCAGTCGTCTGGCACGTTGCTGAGCGTTGCGCCGCTCACGCCGCCGTTCGACCAGTTCCTCGTGCGCTGTTCGGGAGTCATCAAGTGCCGCATTCCGCTCCGCCAGGCTGGACCGCTGCCAGGTCTCCCGCAGCTCCTCAGTGATGAGGCTGCAGGCTTCGCAGACGCTGCTCCAGTTTGACGGGCTCTGCAACATGTGACCCACCAGGGTCTCCGCTTCCAAAGGTTCTCCATCTGCCGCCATTAGATGTAGTGCTCGCACGCGTTCAAATCGAGGACACTCAAAGAGGACGTGACCGACCGTCTCCTCCACCGCCAGACACTGGGGGCAGTCAGGGGACGAAGTGAACCGCATTGCGCTGAGGTACTCCCGGAAAAATCCGTGTCCCGAGAGCACCTGCGCCAGCGCGAACGTCACTTGTCCGTGGTTCCTTTCCTGCCAGGGTGCTATCTGCGGCAACACCCTATGCGTCCAGCGAATAAAACGGCTGGCCGACCGGTGATGATGGTCCTCGCCGTCGTCGTCGCCCTCCTGGTGTTCATCGTCGTCGTCGCGCTGCTCTGCTGAAGACTCTTCGGTGTTCTGCCGCTGTTGTCGCTGGGCCTGCCCTTCCGCCACCGCGTCCCATGAGCGCTGCCAGGCGCACATCGTCGCACGCCGCTCCTCCTTGCGGATGGCATCCGTAGAAGGGGCGCGATCGATGGCATGCAGCCGCTCATAAATCCTGGCGTCCTCCTCCACCAGCAAGCCGATGGGAATGAGTCCGGCCAGGATTGTTGCCACGCTGTGGCTGACGGTTCGAAATGCACAGGCCGTCCGAATCGCAGGGATCCGCTGCGATCGCTGGAGAAGCCTGGCACACGCCTGCAGGCTTGTCGCGCTGTGCCATACTGGAGCCGCATACCGGATGACCGATGACACCACACCCGCGAGCAATCGTCGTTGTGCTGGCTTGGGGCCACCGTGGTTCTGCATCAGTGCAGTCACTGCTTTCGCAACACGGAGAGCCTTTTGCGACACGGCCTCGACGTGCTGTTTCCAGCTAAGGTGATCCTCCAGCGTGACGCCGAGGTAGCGGATGGTCCTTGACGACTCGACGATTGTGCCGCAGATGTCTACCGGAATACGCGGGTGTCCCTGACGGAGGCTGCTGATCATTACCATCTCCGTTTTACCGGCGGAGAGCTTGAGGTGGTGACGCTCCATCCACTGGTTGATGATCAGTACAGCCTTTTCGGCCTCTGCAGCGGCCTCTCTGGGAGTACAACCCGGAGCCGTCAAGACGATGTCGTCCGCGTACCCGATGATGTCGACGCCCGGTGGCAGCTCCAAGCCTAAAACGCCATCGTACAATACGTTCCAGAGGGTCGGTCCCAGGATCGACCCCTGCGGCACTCCTGCGGATACGTCACGAGCAACGATGCCCCTGCTGGTCTCGTACCACAGCACGCGGCCGGTGAAGTAGCTCCGAAGGAGCCTTTGCAGCGGCTGCGGCACCAGCTTCTCCTTCAGGCATTGGCCAATCGCCGTCCAACTGGCACTGTTGAAGGCGTTGGCAACGTCCAAAGCTACCACCATGAGGCATCGTTTATCCCGACGGTTGGTTCTTCCAAAGGCCATGGCGCGTTGTCCTCGGGCCACCACCTCCTGAATGGCTTGCACTGTCGATCTCCCCCTACGGAAACCGTACTGTGCGGGGGAGAGACGGGGAGCGTTGGCCTGCTCCAAGTGCTCGTTGAGCCGATTCAGTACTATGCGCTCAAACACTTTAGCGGCAGTGTCGAGCATGCATAGGGGCCTATATGATGACGGCAGGCCCGGTGGTTTGCCCGGTTTCGCCAATAGCACCAACCGTTGGCGCTTCCACTGCGCCGGGAATTCTGCTCTGTCGATGAGGTCCTGGTATATCCGGCAGAACGTACCAGGACTCGTCCGAATGGCCACCGTCAATGCGCCATTAGGAATCCCGTCGATGCCCGGGGCCTTTCGCGGGTTCAGTGAAGCAGCGATTTCCAACAGCTCGTCCTCGGAGACGGGGCGGATGGTCGACGCCGCCGTCGGTGATGGTTCCGGCCACTCCATCGCAGGGTGTTCGGGGAACAGCTCCGCCACGATGGTGCCGAGCACTTGAGGGTCCCGCTCTGGCGGTGTTCGACTTCCCCTCAAGCGAGTCATCACGACCCTGTAGCCGGCTCCGAAGATGTTGCTCTCTGCCTCGTTGATAAGATCCTGGAAGCAGCGACGCTTGCTTGCCCGGATTTCCGCTTCGAACTGGCGCTCCACGACGCGCGCCATGTTCATTCGGCAAGCACGCTGCTCCGGATCCCTTGCCTGTTGCACTGCTTCCCTGGCTCGTTGACAGGCAGTCCTCAGCTCCGCCAGCTGAGGGTTCCACCAAAAGGCCGAGCGGTTGGCTCCCAGGCCCGGCTGCTGCCTCGGCATTGTGGCGTTACATGCCTCGCGTAGGGTCTTCATCAGCCCTTTCACATCCTTCGCCATTTCATCAAGGCGGAGATCAACCAACAGTTCAGCGAAGATGTTCGGGCTGAACCTGGTGATCATCCACCTCATGATGTTCCGTGATCGGTCTCGGTGTTCTGTTGTCGCGCTCCGTGCCTGGTGCTCGCGGTTGCTGTTGTTGGCTTCGCTGATGGTGAAGCAAACCGCTCGATGGTCACTTAGAGTGGGCCGGCTGCTGACCGCCCAATCGCCCGGACCAGCGATGGCATGGCTGGCGAAGGATACATCGACGATGCTCTCGCTGGCAACCCCGTTCCCTACGAAGGTGGGTGTGTTGCCGCGATTGAGCACCTTCAAGCCTAGCCGTTCGCAGGTCAGCAGCAGCTCCTCGCCCTTGACGGACGAGCGAGGGCTGCCCCACTCTTCATGGCTGGCGTTGAAGTCTCCAGCGAGGACGATTCGCTGGTGACCCATTGCCACCATTTCAACGGCTTCCAGCACCTGGACAAAGCGCTCAACGTTGACTAGAGGCCGAATGTAGCAGCAGATGAAGAGCACGCCGTCAATGACGGCTGCTGCCACCCACGGCACTCCAGTCGCTAGCACTCTCTGAACTGGCGACCTACCTGTCGCTATAATTGCGACACTCCCAGACTCATCTGCGATCCAGTTCCCGTTGTTCGTGGGCACGCGATGCGGATCGGACAGGAGGACAACGTCCGCCCGATCCTCACGCGCATGCTGGATCGCAAGGTCTTGGGAGACGGCGCGTCGCTGGCAGTTCAGCTGCATTACACGTGTGAACGTGTAGTCTGAGCTCCTCGACAAGACCGATCACCGGTCTGGTGTGCCAATCCGCACACTCCACAGCACGCCGGAGCCTTGCAGCCCCTTGCGCGATGGCCCTCGTTACCGCAGCGGAAACAGCGATTCGATCTGTCGGTTCCTTTGCACTCAAAGGATCGGTGCCCGATCTCGTGGCACCGGAAGCACCTTTGAGCACTCCGCTTCAGTTCCTCTACTACCTTCACGGTGGAGAGGCAGAAGCCGACTCGGAGCTTCTTGCCGTCCAGCAACGTGGCTTCACTGCGCAGCACCCGTGCTCTGCACCTCTGCAGGCCGTTCGGGTACGCATGTAGCGAGATACTCTCGGGAGGGATGGCCACACCATACTGAGATTTGATCTCAGCGGCCACCTCCTCCGGCGTCGCCAGCGGATCCACGTTGTTCGCCGTGATGTACGCCATCTCGGCGATAAGGCTGGTCACTCCGCGTGACCCAATGGCCTTTGACACCTGATCGCGCATTCGAGGGCCATCTGCGCTCTGCTTCAGCCGGAGGATCAGATGATCTCTCCGGGTACGCTCCGTACGGACTACCTCAGTACGTACCTCCGCTAAGGAGGTATTCAGCCGTGCCAAGCGGAACACCTCCTCCCAGCTGGCGTCTTCCGCCGGGATTACTCTTAGAGCCGCTGGTCGACTCTCTCGACCCTTCACTGGCTTTTTCTTTCTCCATTCCTCCTGGACAGGCTTCACCCACTGTCCAGGGGGGGTTGTTTTCTTAGGTGGGAGGGTATGG
>NW_026525511.1:130000-152500 GCF_943737925.1 Anopheles nili | reverse complement strand
TTCTGGGACTTAGTCTCTGGAGCAACATTTCTGAAGCTCGGCACGAGCAACCACGCACGTGTCTTATATCTCCGTAAGTAAGGGTCTGACGGTCTTGGACACCCTTAGCAAAAAGTTGCGCCCTATCGAATGGAACATTTCACTAGAACACCACGAAACGATCCGACCACTCCTTCGACCTGTTTTGGGGTTTTGCAGTTTTCCATGGGGTATTTTGTATGGGGAAAACCGACCCATGCCCGTATCTCCGTACCTAAGCGTCTGACGGTCTTGGACCCCTTTAGGTAAAAGTTGCATTCCGTCGAGCTGAACATTTCACTAGAACATCGCGAAACGATCCGACGACTCCTTCTGGGAGTTTTTGGGGTCCGAAGGTTTTCTGGGACTTAGTCTCTGGAGCAACATTTCTGAAGCTCGGCACGAGCAACCACGCACGTGTCTTATATCTCCGTAAGTAAGGGTCTGACGGTCTTGGACACCTTTAGCAAAAAGTTGCGCCCTATCGAATGGAACATTTCACTAGAACACCACGAAACGATCCGACCACTCCTTCGACCTGTTTTGGGGTTTTGCAGTTTTCCATGGGGTATTTTGTATGGGGAAAACCGACCCATGCCCGTATCTCCGTACCTAAGCGTCTGACGGTCTTGGACCCCTTTAGGTAAAAGTTGCATTCCGTCGAGCTGAACATTTCACTAGAACATCGCGAAACGATCCGACGACTCCTTCTGGGAGTTTTTGGGGTCGGAAGGTTTTCTGGGACTTAGTCTCTGGAGCAACATTTCTGAAGCTCGGCACGAGCAACCACGCACGTGTCTTATATCTCCGTAAGTAAGGGTCTGACGGTCTTGGACACCTTTAGCAAAAAGTTGCGCCCTATCGAATGGAACATTTCACTAGAACACCACGAAACGATCCGACCACTCCTTCGACCTGTTTTGGGGTTTTGCAGTTTTCCATGGGGTATTTTGTATGGGGAAAACCGACCCATGCCCGTATCTCCGTACCTAAGCGTCTGACGGTCTTGGACCCCTTTAGGTAAAAGTTGCATTTCGTCGAGCTGAACATTTCACTAGAACATCGCGAAACGATCCGACGACTCCTTCTGGGAGTTTTTGGGGTCGGAAGGTTTTCTGGGACTTAGTCTCTGGAGCAACATTTCTGAAGCTCGGCACGAGCAACCACGCACGTGTCTTATATCTCCGTAAGTAAGGGTCTGACGGTCTTGGACACCTTTAGCAAAAAGTTGCGCCCTATCGAATGGAACATTTCACTAGAACATCACGAAACGATCCGACCACTCCTTCGTTGTGTTTTGGGGATTTGCAGTTTTCCATGGGGTATTTTGTATGGGGAAAACCGACCCATGCCCGTATCTCCGTACCTAAGCGTCTGACGGTCTTGGACCCCTTCAGGTAAAAGTTGCATTTCGTCGAGCTGAACATTTCACTAGAACATCGCGAAACGATCCGACGACTCCTTCTGGGAGTTTTTGGGGTCGGAAGGTTTTCTGGGACTTAGTCTCTGGAGCAACATTTCTGAAGCTCGGCACGAGCAACCACGCACGTGTCTTATATCTCCGTAAGTAAGGGTCTGACGGTCTTGGACACCCTTAGCAAAAAGTTGCGCCCTATCGAATGGAACATTTCACTAGAACACCACGAAACGATCCGACCACTCCTTCGACCTGTTTTGGGGTTTTGCAGTTTTCCATGGGGTATTTTGTATGGGGAAAACCGACCCATGCCCGTATCTCCGTACCTAAGCGTCTGACGGTCTTGGACCCCTTTAGGTAAAAGTTGCATTCCGTCGAGCTGAACATTTCACTAGAACATCGCGAAACGATCCGACGACTCCTTCTGGGAGTTTTTGGGGTCCGAAGGTTTTCTGGGACTTAGTCTCTGGAGCAACATTTCTGAAGCTCGGCACGAGCAACCACGCACGTGTCTTATATCTCCGTAAGTAAGGGTCTGACGGTCTTGGACACCTTTAGCAAAAAGTTGCGCCCTATCGAATGGAACATTTCACTAGAACACCACGAAACGATCCGACCACTCCTTCGACCTGTTTTGGGGTTTTGCAGTTTTCCATGGGGTATTTTGTATGGGGAAAACCGACCCATGCCCGTATCTCCGTACCTAAGCGTCTGACGGTCTTGGACCCCTTTAAGTAAAAGTTGCATTCCGTCGAGCTGAACATTTCACTAGAACATCGCGAAACGATCCGACGACTCCTTCTGGGAGTTTTTGCGGTCGGAAGGTTTTCTGGGACTTAGTCTCTGGAGCAACATTTCTGAAGCTCGGCACGAGCAACCACGCACGTGTCTTATATCTCCGTAAGTAAGTGTCTGACGGTCTTGGACACCTTTAGCAAAAAGTTGCGCCCTATCGAATGGAACATTTCACTAGAACACCACGAAACGATCCGACCACTCCTTCGACCTGTTTTGGGGTTTTGCAGTTTTCCATGGGGTATTTTGTATGGGGAAAACCGACCCATGCCCGTATCTCCGTACCTAAGCGTCTGACGGTCTTGGACCCCTTTAGGTAAAAGTTGCATTTCGTCGAGCTGAACATTTCACTAGAACATCGCGAAACGATCCGACGACTCCTTCTGGGAGTTTTTGGGGTCGGAAGGTTTTCTGGGACTTAGTCTCTGGAGCAACATTTCTGAAGCTCGGCACGAGCAACCACGCACGTGTCTTATATCTCCGTAAGTAAGTGTCTGACGGTCTTGGACACCTTCAGCAAAAAGTTGCGCCGTATCGAATGGAACATTTCACTAGAACACCACGAAACGATCCGACCACTCCTTCGACCTGTTTTGGGGTTTTGCAGTTTTCCATGGGGTATTTTGTATGGGGAAAACCGACCCATGCCCGTATCTCCGTACCTAAGCGTCTGACGGTCTTGGACCCCTTTAGGTAAAAGTTGCATTTCGTCAAGCTGAACATTTCACTAGAACATCGCGAAATGATCCGACGACTCCTTCTGGGAGTTTTTGGGGTCGGAAGGTTTTCTGGGACTTAGTCTCTGGAGCAACATTTCTGAAGCTCGGCACGAGCAACCACGCACGTGTCTTATATCTCCGTAAGTAAGGGTCTGACGGTCTTGGACACCTTTAGCAAAAAGTTGCGCCCTATCGAATGGAACATTTCACTAGAGCACCACGAAACGATCCGACCACTCCTTCGACCTGTTTTGGGGTTTTGCAGTTTTCCATGGGGTATTTTGTATGGGGAAAACCGACCCATGCCCGTATCTCCGTACCTAAGCGTCTGACGGTCTTGGACCCCTTTAGGTAAAAGTTGCATTCCGTCGAGCTGAACATTTCACTAGAACATCGCGAAACGATCCGACGACTCCTTCTGGGAGTTTTTGGGGTCCGAAGGTTTTCTGGGACTTAGTCTCTGGAGCAACATTTCTGAAGCTCGGCACGAGCAACCACGCACGTGTCTTATATCTCCGTAAGTAAGGGTCTGACGGTCTTGGACACCTTTAGCAAAAAGTTGCGCCCTATCGAATGGAACATTTCACTAGAACACCACGAAACGATCCGACCACTCCTTCGACCTGTTTTGGGGTTTTGCAGTTTTCCATGGGGTATTTTGTATGGGGAAAACCGACCCATGCCCGTATCTCCGTACCTAAGCGTCTGACGGTCTTGGACCCCTTTAGGTAAAAGTTGCATTCCGTCGAGCTGAACATTTCACTAGAACATCGCGAAACGATCCGACGCCTCCTTCTGGGAGTTTTTGGGGTCGGAAGGTTTTCTGGGACTTAGTCTCTGGAGCAACATTTCTGAAGCTCGGCACGAGCAACCACGCACGTGTCTTATATCTCCGTAAGTAAGGGTCTGACGGTCTTGGACACCTTTAGCAAAAAGTTGCGCCCTATCGAATGGAACATTTCACTAGAACACCACGAAACGATCCGACCACTCCTTCGACCTGTTTTGGGGTTTTGCAGTTTTCCATGGGGTATTTTGTATGGGGAAAACCGACCCATGCCCGTATCTCAGTACCTAAGCGTCTGACGGTCTTGGACCCCTTTAGGTAAAAGTTGCATTCCGTCGAGTTGAACATTTCACTAGAACATCGCGAAACGATCCGACGACTCCTTCTGGGAGTTTTTGGGGTCGGAAGGTTTTCTGGGACTTAGTCTCTGGAGCAACATTTCTGAAGCTCGGCACGAGCAACCACGCACGTGTCTTATATCTCCGTAAGTAAGGGTCTGACGGTCTTGGACACCTTTAGCAAAAAGTTGCGCCCTATCGAATGGAACATTTCACTAGAACATCACGAAACGATCCGACCACTCCTTCGACCTGTTTTTGGGTTTTGCAGTTTTCCATGGGGTATTTTGTATGGGGAAAACCGACCCATGCCCGTATCTCCGTACCTAAGCGTCTGACGGTCTTGGACCCCTTGAGGTAAAAGTTGCATTCCGTCGAGCTGAACATTTCACTAGAACATCGCGAAACGATCCGACGCCTCCTTCTGGGAGTTTTTGGGGTCGGAAGGTTTTCTGGGACTTAGTCTCTGGAGCAACATTTCTGAAGCTCGGCACGAGCAACCACGCACGTGTCTTATATCTCCGTAAGTAAGGGTCTGACGGTCTTGGACACCTTTAGCAAAAAGTTGCGCCCTATCGAATGGAACATTTCACTAGAACATCACGAAACGATCCGACCACTCCTTCGACCTGTTTTGGGGTTTTGCAGTTTTCCATGGGGTATTTTGTATGGGGAAAACCGACCCATGCCCGTATCTCCGTACCTAAGCGTCTGACGGTCTTGGACCCCTTGAGGTAAAAGTTGCATTCCGTCGAGCTGAACATTTCACTAGAACATCGCGAAACGATCCGACGACTCCTTCTGGGAGTTTTTGGGGTCGGAAGGTTTTCTGGGACTTAGTCGCTGGAGCAACATTTCTGAAGCTCGGCACGGGCAACCACGTACGTGTCTTATATCTCCGTAAGTAAGTGTCTGACGGTCTTGGACACCTTTAGCAAAAAGTTGCGCTCTATCGAATGGAACATTTCACTAGAACACCACGAAACGATCCGACCACTCCTTCGACCTGTTTTGGGGTTTTGCAGTTTTCCATGGGGTATTTTGTATGGGGAAAACCGACCCATGCCCGTACCTCCGTACCTAAGCGTCTGACGGTCTTGGACCCCTTTAGGTAAAAGTTGCATTCCATCGAGCTGAACATTTCACTAGAACATCGCGAAACGATCCGACGCCTCCTTCTGGGAGTTTTTGGGGTCGGAAGGTTTTCTGGGACTTAGTCTCTGGAGCAACATTTCTGAAGCTCGGCACGGGCAACCACGCACGTGTCTTATATCTCCGTAAGTAAGGGTCTGACGGTCTTGGACACCTTTAGCAAAAAGTTGCGCCCTATCGAATGGAACATTTCACTAGAACACCATGAAACGATCCGACCACTCCTTCGACCTGTTTTTGGGTTTTGCAGTTTTCCATGGGGTATTTTGTATGGGGAAAACCGACCCATGCCCGTATCTCCGTACCTAAGCGTCTGACGGTCTTGGACCCCTTTAGGTAAAAGTTGCATTTCGTCGAGCTGAACATTTCACTAGAACATCGCGAAACGATCCGACGACTCCTTCTGGGAGATTTTGGGGTCGGAAGGTTTTCTGGGACTTAGTCTCTGGAGCAACATTTCTGAAGCTCGGCACGAGCAACCACGCACGTGTCTTATATCTCCGTAAGTAAGGGTCTGACGGTCTTGGACACCTTTAGCAAAAAGTTGCGCCCTATCGAATGGAACATTTCACTAGAACACCACGAAACGATCCGACCACTCCTTCGACCTGTTTTTGGGTTTTGCAGTTTTCCATGGGGTATTTTGTATGGGGAAAACCGACCCATGCCCGTATCTCCGTACCTAAGCGTCTGACGGTCTTGGACCCCTTTAGGTAAAAGTTGCATTCCATCGAGCTGAACATTTCACTAGAACATCGCGAAACGATCCGACGCCTCCTTCTGGGAGTTTTTGGGGTCGGAAGGTTTTCTGGGACTTAGTCTCTGGAGCAACATTTCTGAAGCTCGGCACGGGCAACCACGCACGTGTCTTATATCTCCGTAAGTAAGGGTCTGACGGTCTTGGACACCTTTAGCAAAAAGTTGCGCCCTATCGAATGGAACATTTCACTAGAACACCATGAAACGATCCGACCACTCCTTCGACCTGTTTTTGGGTTTTGCAGTTTTCCATGGGGTATTTTGTATGGGGAAAACCGACCCATGCCCGTATCTCCGTACCTAAGCGTCTGACGGTCTTGGACCCCTTTAGGTAAAAGTTGCATTTCGTCGAGCTGAACATTTCACTAGAACATCGCGAAACGATCCGACGACTCCTTCTGGGAGATTTTGGGGTCGGAAGGTTTTCTGGGACTTAGTCTCTGGAGCAACATTTCTGAAGCTCGGCACGAGCAACCACGCACGTGTCTTATATCTCCGTAAGTAAGGGTCTGACGGTCTTGGACACCTTTAGCAAAAAGTTGCGCCCTATCGAATGGAACATTTCACTAGAACACCACGAAACGATCCGACCACTCCTTCGATCTGTTTTGGGGTTTTGCAGTTTTCCATGGGGTATTTTGTATGGGGAAAACCGACCCATGCCCGTATCTCCGTACCTAAGCGTCTGACGGTCTTGGACCCCTTAAGGTAAAAGTTGCATTCCGTCGAGCTGAACATTTCGCTAGAACATCGCGAAACGATCCGACGACTCCTTCTGGGAGTTTTTGGGGTCGACTTGTGCGCAACCCCGACCTTCAGGATTTTGCTCTACGGAAGGGGGTGCACAAAAGTGTTCGTAATCAACCTCGGATTGTACTTTTCATCATCTAGGGGCACCGTAGGGACCGAAAAAAGTGGTTTCGCATGATAGTCCACCTCGACCCATGTCGACCCTTGCGCGACCCCGACCTTCAGGATTTTGCTCTACGGAAGGGGGTCTACTTGTGCGCAACCCCGACCTTCAGGATTTTGCTCTACGGAAGGGGGTGCACAAAAGTGTTCGTAATCAACCTCGGATTGTACTTTTCATCATCTAGGGGCACCGTAGGGACCGAAAAAAGTGGTTTCGCATGATAGTCCACCTCGACCCATGTCGACCCTTGCGCGACCCCGACCTTCAAGATTTTGCTCTACGGAAGGGGGTGCACAAAAGTGTTCGTAATCAACCTCGGATTGTACTTTTCATCATCTAGGGGCACCGTAGGGACCGAAAAAAGTGGTTTCGCATGATAGTCCACCTCGACCCATGTCGACCCTTGCGCGACCCCGACCTTCAGGATTTTGCTCTACGGAAGGGGGTGCACAAAAGTGTTCGTAATCAACCTCGGATTGTACTTTTCATCATCTAGGGGCACCGTAGGGACCGAAAAAAGTGGTTTCGCATGATAGTCCACCTCGACCCATGTCGACCCTTGCGCGACCCCGACCTTCAGGATTTTGCTCTACGGAAGGGGGTCTACTTGTGCGCAACCCCGACCTTCAGGATTTTGCTCTACGGAAGGGGGTGCACAAAAGTGTTCGTAATCAACCTCGGATTGTACTTTTCATCATCTAGGGGCACCGTAGGGACCGAAAAAAGTGGTTTCGCATGATAGTCCACCTCGACCCATGTCGACCCTTGCGCGACCCCGACCTTCAGGATTTTGCTCTACGGAAGGGGGTGCACAAAAGTGTTCGTAATCAACCTCGGATTGTACTTTTCATCATCTAGGGGCACCGTAGGGACCGAAAAAAGTGGTTTCGCATGATAGTCCACCTCGACCCATGTCGACCCTTGCGCGACCCCGACCTTCAGGATTTTGCTCTACGGAAGGGGGTCTACTTGTGCGCAACCCCGACCTTCAGGATTTTGCTCTACGGAAGGGGGTGCACAAAAGTGTTCGTAATCAACCTCGGATTGTACTTTTCATCATCTAGGGGCACCGTAGGGACCGAAAAAAGTGGTTTCGCATGATAGTCCACCTCGACCCATGTCGACCCTTGCGCGACCCCGTCCTTCAGGATTTTGCTCTACGGAAGGGGGTGCACAAAAGTGTTCGTAATCAACCTCGGATTGTACTTTTCATCATCTAGGGGCACCGTAGGGACCGAAAAAAGTGGTTTCGCATGATAGTCCACCTCGACCCATGTCGACCCTTGCGCGACCCCGACCTTCAGGATTTTGCTCTACGGAAGGGGGTCTACTTGTGCGCAACCCCGACCTTCAGGATTTTGCTCTACGGAAGGGGGTGCACAAAAGTGTTCGTAATCAACCTCGGATTGTACTTTTCATCATCTAGGGGCACCGTAGGGACCGAAAAAAGTGGTTTCGCATGATAGTCCACCTCGACCCATGTCGACCCTTGCGCGACCCCGACCTTCAGGATTTTGCTCTACGGAAGGGGGTCTACTTGTGCGCAACCCCGACCTTCAGGATTTTGCTCTACGGAAGGGGGTGCACAAAAGTGTTCGTAATCAACCTCGGATTGTACTTTTCATCATCTAGGGGCACCGTAGGGACCGAAAAAAGTGGTTTCGCATGATAGTCCACCTCGACCCATGTCGACCCTTGCGCGACCCCGACCTTCAGGATTTTGCTCTACGGAAGGGGGTGCACAAAAGTGTTCGTAATCAACCTCGGATTGTACTTTTCATCATCTAGGGGCACCGTAGGGACCGAAAAAAGTGGTTTCGCATGATAGTCCACCTCGACCCATGTCGACCCTTGCGCGACCCCGACCTTCAGGATTTTGCTCTACGGAAGGGGGTGCACAAAAGTGTTCGTAATCAACCTCGGATTGTACTTTTCATCATCTAGGGGCACCGTAGGGACCGAAAAAAGTGGTTTCGCATGATAGTCCACCTCGACCCATGTCGACCCTTGCGCGACCCCGACCTTCAGGATTTTGCTCTACGGAAGGGGGTGCACAAAAGTGTTCGTAATCAACCTCGGATTGTACTTTTCATCATCTAGGGGCACCGTAGGGACCGAAAAAAGTGGTTTCGCATGATAGTCCACCTCGACCCATGTCGACCCTTGCGCGACCCCGACCTTCAGGATTTTGCTCTACGGAAGGGGGTGCACACTTGTGCGACCCCGACCTTCAGGATTTTGCTCTACGGAAGGGGGTGCACAAAAGTGTTCGTAATCAACCTCGGATTGTACTTTTCATCATCTAGGGGCACCGTAGGGACCGAAAAAAGTGGTTTCGCATGATAGTCCACCTCGACCCATGTCGACCCTTGCGCGACCCCGACCTTCAGGATTTTGCTCTACGGAAGGGGGTGCACAAAAGTGTTCGTAATCAACCTCGGATTGTACTTTTCATCATCTAGGGGCACCGTAGGGACCGAAAAAAGTGGTTTCGCATGATAGTCCACCTCGACCCATGTCGACCCTTGCGCGACCCCGACCTTCAGGATTTTGCTCTACGGAAGGGGGTCTACTTGTGCGCAACCCCGACCTTCAGGATTTTGCTCTACGGAAGGGGGTGCACAAAAGTGTTCGTAATCAACCTCGGATTGTACTTTTCATCATCTAGGGGCACCGTAGGGACCGAAAAAAGTGGTTTCGCATGATAGTCCACCTCGACCCATGTCGACCCTTGCGCGACCCCGACCTTCAGGATTTTGCTCTACGGAAGGGGGTCTACTTGTGCGCAACCCCGACCTTCAGGATTTTGCTCTACGGAAGGGGGTGCACAAAAGTGTTCGTAATCAACCTCGGATTGTACTTTTCATCATCTAGGGGCACCGTAGGGACCGAAAAAAGTGGTTTCGCATGATAGTCCACCTCGACCCATGTCGACCCTTGCGCGACCCCGACCTTCAGGATTTTGCTCTACGGAAGGGGGTGCACAAAAGTGTTCGTAATCAACCTCGGATTGTACTTTTCATCATCTAGGGGCACCGTAGGGACCGAAAAAAGTGGTTTCGCATGATAGTCCACCTCGACCCATGTCGACCCTTGCGCGACCCCGACCTTCAGGATTTTGCTCTACGGAAGGGGGTGCACACTTGTGCGACCCCGACCTTCAGGATTTTGCTCTACGGAAGGGGGTCTACTTGTGCGCAACCCCGACCTTCAGGATTTTGCTCTACGGAAGGGGGTGCACAAAAGTGTTCGTAATCAACCTCGGATTGTACTTTTCATCATCTAGGGGCACCGTAGGGACCGAAAAAAGTGGTTTCGCATGATAGTCCACCTCGACCCATGTCGACCCTTGCGCGACCCCGACCTTCAGGATTTTGCTCTACGGAAGGGGGTGCACAAAAGTGTTCGTAATCAACCTCGGATTGTACTTTTCATCATCTAGGGGCACCGTAGGGACCGAAAAAAGTGGTTTCGCATGATAGTCCACCTCGACCCATGTCGACCCTTGCGCGACCCCGACCTTCAGGATTTTGCTCTACGGAAGGGGGTGCACAAAAGTGTTCGTAATCAACCTCGGATTGTACTTTTCATCATCTAGGGGCACCGTAGGGACCGAAAAAAGTGGTTTCGCATGATAGTCCACCTCGACCCATGTCGACCCTTGCGCGACCCCGACCTTCAGGATTTTGCTCTACGGAAGGGGGTGCACAAAAGTGTTCGTAATCAACCTCGGATTGTACTTTTCATCATCTAGGGGCACCGTAGGGACCGAAAAAAGTGGTTTCGCATGATAGTCCACCTCGACCCATGTCGACCCTTGCGCGACCCCGACCTTCAGGATTTTGCTCTACGGAAGGGGGTGCACACTTGTGCGCAACCCCGACCTTCAGGATTTTGGTCTACGGAAGGGGGTGCACAAAAGTGTTCGTAATCAACCTCGGATTGTACTTTTCATCATCTAGGGGCACCGTAGGGACCGAAAAAAGTGGTTTCGCATGATAGTCCACCTCGACCCATGTCGACCCTTGCGCGACCCCGACCTTCAGGATTTTGCTCTACGGAAGGGGGTGCACAAAAGTGTTCGTAATCAACCTCGGATTGTACTTTTCATCATCTAGGGGCACCGTAGGGACCGAAAAAAGTGGTTTCGCATGATAGTCCACCTCGACCCATGTCGACCCTTGCGCGACCCCGACCTTCAGGATTTTGCTCTACGGAAGGGGGTCTACTTGTGCGCGACCCCGACCTTCAGGATTTTGCTCTACGGAAGGGGGTGCACACTTGTGCGACCCCGACCTTCAGGATTTTGCTCTACGGAAGGGGGTGCACAAAAGTGTTCGTAATCAACCTCGGATTGTACTTTTCATCATCTAGGGGCACCGTAGGGACCGAAAAAAGTGGTTTCGCATGATAGTCCACCTCGACCCATGTCGACCCTTGCGCGACCCCGACCTTCAGGATTTTGCTCTACGGAAGGGGGTGCACACTTGTGCGCAACCCCGACCTTCAGGATTTTGGTCTACGGAAGGGGGTGCACAAAAGTGTTCGTAATCAACCTCGGATTGTACTTTTCATCATCTAGGGGCACCGTAGGGACCGAAAAAAGTGGTTTCGCATGATAGTCCACCTCGACCCATGTCGACCCTTGCGCGACCCCGACCTTCAGGATTTTGCTCTACGGAAGGGGGTGCACAAAAGTGTTCGTAATCAACCTCGGATTGTACTTTTCATCATCTAGGGGCACCGTAGGGACCGAAAAAAGTGGTTTCGCATGATAGTCCACCTCGACCCATGTCGACCCTTGCGCGACCCCGACCTTCAGGATTTTGCTCTACGGAAGGGGGTGCACACTTGTGCGCAACCCCGACCTTCAGGATTTTGCTCTACGGAAGGGGGTGCACAAAAGTGTTCGTAATCAACCTCGGATTGTACTTTTCATCATCTAGGGGCACCGTAGGGACCGAAAAAAGTGGTTTCGCATGATAGTCCACCTCGACCCATGTCGACCCTTGCGCGACCCCGACCTTCAGGATTTTGCTCTACGGAAGGGGGTGCACAAAAGTGTTCGTAATCAACCTCGGATTGTACTTTTCATCATCTAGGGGCACCGTAGGGACCGAAAAAAGTGGTTTCGCATGATAGTCCACCTCGACCCATGTCGACCCTTGCGCGACCCCGACCTTCAGGATTTTGCTCTACGGAAGGGGGTCTACTTGTGCGCAACCCCGACCTTCAGGATTTTGCTCTACGGAAGGGGGTGCACAAAAGTGTTCGTAATCAACCTCGGATTGTACTTTTCATCATCTAGGGGCACCGTAGGGACCGAAAAAAGTGGTTTCGCATGATAGTCCACCTCGACCCATGTCGACCCTTGCGCGACCCCGACCTTCAGGATTTTGCTCTACGGAAGGGGGTGCACAAAAGTGTTCGTAATCAACCTCGGATTGTACTTTTCATCATCTAGGGGCACCGTAGGGACCGAAAAAAGTGGTTTCGCATGATAGTCCACCTCGACCCATGTCGACCCTTGCGCGACCCCGACCTTCAGGATTTTGCTCTACGGAAGGGGGTCTACTTGTGCGCAACCCCGACCTTCAGGATTTTGCTCTACGGAAGGGGGTGCACAAAAGTGTTCGTAATCAACCTCGGATTGTACTTTTCATCATCTAGGGGCACCGTAGGGACCGAAAAAAGTGGTTTCGCATGATAGTCCACCTCGACCCATGTCGACCCTTGCGCGACCCCGTCCTTCAGGATTTTGCTCTACGGAAGGGGGTGCACAAAAGTGTTCGTAATCAACCTCGGATTGTACTTTTCATCATCTAGGGGCACCGTAGGGACCGAAAAAAGTGGTTTCGCATGATAGTCCACCTCGACCCATGTCGACCCTTGCGCGACCCCGACCTTCAGGATTTTGCTCTACGGAAGGGGGTCTACTTGTGCGCAACCCCGACCTTCAGGATTTTGCTCTACGGAAGGGGGTGCACAAAAGTGTTCGTAATCAACCTCGGATTGTACTTTTCATCATCTAGGGGCACCGTAGGGACCGAAAAAAGTGGTTTCGCATGATAGTCCACCTCGACCCATGTCGACCCTTGCGCGACCCCGACCTTCAGGATTTTGCTCTACGGAAGGGGGTCTACTTGTGCGCAACCCCGACCTTCAGGATTTTGCTCTACGGAAGGGGGTGCACAAAAGTGTTCGTAATCAACCTCGGATTGTACTTTTCATCATCTAGGGGCACCGTAGGGACCGAAAAAAGTGGTTTCGCATGATAGTCCACCTCGACCCATGTCGACCCTTGCGCGACCCCGACCTTCAGGATTTTGCTCTACGGAAGGGGGTGCACAAAAGTGTTCGTAATCAACCTCGGATTGTACTTTTCATCATCTAGGGGCACCGTAGGGACCGAAAAAAGTGGTTTCGCATGATAGTCCACCTCGACCCATGTCGACCCTTGCGCGACCCCGACCTTCAGGATTTTGCTCTACGGAAGGGGGTGCACAAAAGTGATCGTAATCAACCTCGGATTGTACTTTTCATCATCTAGGGGCACCGTAGGGACCGAAAAAAGTGGTTTCGCATGATAGTCCACCTCGACCCATGTCGACCCTTGCGCGACCCCGACCTTCAGGATTTTGCTCTACGGAAGGGGGTGCACACTTGTGCGACCCCGACCTTCAGGATTTTGCTCTACGGAAGGGGGTGCACAAAAGTGTTCGTAATCAACCTCGGATTGTACTTTTCATCATCTAGGGGCACCGTAGGGACCGAAAAAAGTGGTTTCGCATGATAGTCCACCTCGACCCATGTCGACCCTTGCGCGACCCCGACCTTCAGGATTTTGCTCTACGGAAGGGGGTGCACAAAAGTGTTCGTAATCAACCTCGGATTGTACTTTTCATCATCTAGGGGCACCGTAGGGACCGAAAAAAGTGGTTTCGCATGATAGTCCACCTCGACCCATGTCGACCCTTGCGCGACCCCGACCTTCAGGATTTTGCTCTACGGAAGGGGGTCTACTTGTGCGCAACCCCGACCTTCAGGATTTTGCTCTACGGAAGGGGGTGCACAAAAGTGTTCGTAATCAACCTCGGATTGTACTTTTCATCATCTAGGGGCACCGTAGGGACCGAAAAAAGTGGTTTCGCATGATAGTCCACCTCGACCCATGTCGACCCTTGCGCGACCCCGACCTTCAGGATTTTGCTCTACGGAAGGGGGTCTACTTGTGCGCAACCCCGACCTTCAGGATTTTGCTCTACGGAAGGGGGTGCACAAAAGTGTTCGTAATCAACCTCGGATTGTACTTTTCATCATCTAGGGGCACCGTAGGGACCGAAAAAAGTGGTTTCGCATGATAGTCCACCTCGACCCATGTCGACCCTTGCGCGACCCCGACCTTCAGGATTTTGCTCTACGGAAGGGGGTGCACAAAAGTGTTCGTAATCAACCTCGGATTGTACTTTTCATCATCTAGGGGCACCGTAGGGACCGAAAAAAGTGGTTTCGCATGATAGTCCACCTCGACCCATGTCGACCCTTGCGCGACCCCGACCTTCAGGATTTTGCTCTACGGAAGGGGGTGCACACTTGTGCGACCCCGACCTTCAGGATTTTGCTCTACGGAAGGGGGTCTACTTGTGCGCAACCCCGACCTTCAGGATTTTGCTCTACGGAAGGGGGTGCACAAAAGTGTTCGTAATCAACCTCGGATTGTACTTTTCATCATCTAGGGGCACCGTAGGGACCGAAAAAAGTGGTTTCGCATGATAGTCCACCTCGACCCATGTCGACCCTTGCGCGACCCCGACCTTCAGGATTTTGCTCTACGGAAGGGGGTGCACAAAAGTGTTCGTAATCAACCTCGGATTGTACTTTTCATCATCTAGGGGCACCGTAGGGACCGAAAAAAGTGGTTTCGCATGATAGTCCACCTCGACCCATGTCGACCCTTGCGCGACCCCGACCTTCAGGATTTTGCTCTACGGAAGGGGGTGCACAAAAGTGTTCGTAATCAACCTCGGATTGTACTTTTCATCATCTAGGGGCACCGTAGGGACCGAAAAAAGTGGTTTCGCATGATAGTCCACCTCGACCCATGTCGACCCTTGCGCGACCCCGACCTTCAGGATTTTGCTCTACGGAAGGGGGTGCACAAAAGTGTTCGTAATCAACCTCGGATTGTACTTTTCATCATCTAGGGGCACCGTAGGGACCGAAAAAAGTGGTTTCGCATGATAGTCCACCTCGACCCATGTCGACCCTTGCGCGACCCCGACCTTCAGGATTTTGCTCTACGGAAGGGGGTGCACACTTGTGCGCAACCCCGACCTTCAGGATTTTGGTCTACGGAAGGGGGTGCACAAAAGTGTTCGTAATCAACCTCGGATTGTACTTTTCATCATCTAGGGGCACCGTAGGGACCGAAAAAAGTGGTTTCGCATGATAGTCCACCTCGACCCATGTCGACCCTTGCGCGACCCCGACCTTCAGGATTTTGCTCTACGGAAGGGGGTGCACAAAAGTGTTCGTAATCAACCTCGGATTGTACTTTTCATCATCTAGGGGCACCGTAGGGACCGAAAAAAGTGGTTTCGCATGATAGTCCACCTCGACCCATGTCGACCCTTGCGCGACCCCGACCTTCAGGATTTTGCTCTACGGAAGGGGGTCTACTTGTGCGCGACCCCGACCTTCAGGATTTTGCTCTACGGAAGGGGGTGCACACTTGTGCGACCCCGACCTTCAGGATTTTGCTCTACGGAAGGGGGTGCACAAAAGTGTTCGTAATCAACCTCGGATTGTACTTTTCATCATCTAGGGGCACCGTAGGGACCGAAAAAAGTGGTTTCGCATGATAGTCCACCTCGACCCATGTCGACCCTTGCGCGACCCCGACCTTCAGGATTTTGCTCTACGGAAGGGGGTGCACACTTGTGCGCAACCCCGACCTTCAGGATTTTGGTCTACGGAAGGGGGTGCACAAAAGTGTTCGTAATCAACCTCGGATTGTACTTTTCATCATCTAGGGGCACCGTAGGGACCGAAAAAAGTGGTTTCGCATGATAGTCCACCTCGACCCATGTCGACCCTTGCGCGACCCCGACCTTCAGGATTTTGCTCTACGGAAGGGGGTGCACAAAAGTGTTCGTAATCAACCTCGGATTGTACTTTTCATCATCTAGGGGCACCGTAGGGACCGAAAAAAGTGGTTTCGCATGATAGTCCACCTCGACCCATGTCGACCCTTGCGCGACCCCGACCTTCAGGATTTTGCTCTACGGAAGGGGGTGCACACTTGTGCGCAACCCCGACCTTCAGGATTTTGCTCTACGGAAGGGGGTGCACAAAAGTGTTCGTAATCAACCTCGGATTGTACTTTTCATCATCTAGGGGCACCGTAGGGACCGAAAAAAGTGGTTTCGCATGATAGTCCACCTCGACCCATGTCGACCCTTGCGCGACCCCGACCTTCAGGATTTTGCTCTACGGAAGGGGGTGCACAAAAGTGTTCGTAATCAACCTCGGATTGTACTTTTCATCATCTAGGGGCACCGTAGGGACCGAAAAAAGTGGTTTCGCATGATAGTCCACCTCGACCCATGTCGACCCTTGCGCGACCCCGACCTTCAGGATTTTGCTCTACGGAAGGGGGTCGACTTGTGCGCAACCCCGACCTTCAGGATTTTGCTCTACGGAAGGGGGTGCACAAAAGTGTTCGTAATCAACCTCGGATTGTACTTTTCATCATCTAGGGGCACCGTAGGGACCGAAAAAAGTGGTTTCGCATGATAGTCCACCTCGACCCATGTCGACCCTTGCGCGACCCCGACCTTCAGGATTTTGCTCTACGGAAGGGGGTGCACACTTGTGCGACCCCGACCTTCAGGATTTTGCTCTACGGAAGGGGGTGCACAAAAGTGTTCGTAATCAACCTCGGATTGTACTTTTCATCATCTAGGGGCACCGTAGGGACCGAAAAAAGTGGTTTCGCATGATAGTCCACCTCGACCCATGTCGACCCTTGCGCGACCCCGACCTTCAGGATTTTGCTCTACGGAAGGGGGTGCACAAAAGTGTTCGTAATCAACCTCGGATTGTACTTTTCATCATCTAGGGGCACCGTAGGGACCGAAAAAAGTGGTTTCGCATGATAGTCCACCTCGACCCATGTCGACCCTTGCGCGACCCCGACCTTCAGGATTTTGCTCTACGGAAGGGGGTGCACACTTGTGCGCAACCCCGACCTTCAGGATTTTGGTCTACGGAAGGGGGTGCACAAAAGTGTTCGTAATCAACCTCGGATTGTACTTTTCATCATCTAGGGGCACCGTAGGGACCGAAAAAAGTGGTTTCGCATGATAGTCCACCTCGACCCATGTCGACCCTTGCGCGACCCCGACCTTCAGGATTTTGCTCTACGGAAGGGGGTGCACACTTGTGCGCAACCCCGACCTTCAGGATTTTGCTCTACGGAAGGGGGTGCACAAAAGTGTTCGTAATCAACCTCGGATTGTACTTTTCATCATCTAGGGGCACCGTAGGGACCGAAAAAAGTGGTTTCGCATGATAGTCCACCTCGACCCATGTCGACCCTTGCGCGACCCCGACCTTCAGGATTTTGCTCTACGCAAGGGGGTCTACTTGTGCGCAACCCCGACCTTCAGGATTTTGCTCTACGGAAGGGGGTGCACAAAAGTGTTCGTAATCAACCTCGGATTGTACTTTTCATCATCTAGGGGCACCGTAGGGACCGAAAAAAGTGGTTTCGCATGATAGTCCACCTCGACCCATGTCGACCCTTGCGCGACCCCGACCTTCAGGATTTTGCTCTACGCAAGGGGGTCTACTTGTGCGCAACCCCGACCTTCAGGATTTTGCTCTACGGAAGGGGGTGCACAAAAGTGTTCGTAATCAACCTCGGATTGTACTTTTCATCATCTAGGGGCACCGTAGGGACCGAAAAAAGTGGTTTCGCATGATAGTCCACCTCGACCCATGTCGACCCTTGCGCGACCCCGACCTTCAGGATTTTGCTCTACGCAAGGGGGTCTACTTGTGCGCAACCCCGACCTTCAGGATTTTGCTCTACGGAAGGGGGTGCACAAAAGTGTTCGTAATCAACCTCGGATTGTACTTTTCATCATCTAGGGGCACCGTAGGGACCGAAAAAAGTGGTTTCGCATGATAGTCCACCTCGACCCATGTCGACCCTTGCGCGACCCCGACCTTCAGGATTTTGCTCTACGGAAGGGGGTCGACTTGTGCGCAACCCCGACCTTCAGGATTTTGCTCTACGGAAGGGGGTGCACAAAAGTGTTCGTAATCAACCTCGGATTGTACTTTTCATCATCTAGGGGCACCGTAGGGACCGAAAAAAGTGGTTTCGCATGATAGTCCACCTCGACCCATGTCGACCCTTGCGCGACCCCGACCTTCAGGATTTTGCTCTACGGAAGGGGGTCGACTTGTGCGCAACCCCGACCTTCAGGATTTTGCTCTACGGAAGGGGGTGCACAAAAGTGTTCGTAATCAACCTCGGATTGTACTTTTCATCATCTAGGGGCACCGTAGGGACCGAAAAAAGTGGTTTCGCATGATAGTCCACCTCGACCCATGTCGACCCTTGCGCGACCCCGACCTTCAGGATTTTGCTCTACGGAAGGGGGTCTACTTGTGCGCAACCCCGACCTTCAGGATTTTGCTCTACGGAAGGGGGTGCACAAAAGTGTTCGTAATCAACCTCGGATTGTACTTTTCATCATCTAGGGGCACCGTAGGGACCGAAAAAAGTGGTTTCGCATGATAGTCCACCTCGACCCATGTCGACCCTTGCGCGACCCCGACCTTCAGGATTTTGCTCTACGGAAGGGGGTGCACAAAAGTGTTCGTAATCAACCTCGGATTGTACTTTTCATCATCTAGGGGCACCGTAGGGACCGAAAAAAGTGGTTTCGCATGATAGTCACCTCGACCCATGTCGACCCTTGCGCGACCCCGACCTTCAGGATTTTGCTCTACGGAAGGGGGTCTACTTGTGCGCAACCCCGACCTTCAGGATTTTGCTCTACGGAAGGGGGTGCACAAAAGTGTTCGTAATCAACCTCGGATTGTACTTTTCATCATCTAGGGGCACCGTAGGGACCGAAAAAAGTGGTTTCGCATGATAGTCCACCTCGACCCATGTCGACCCTTGCGCGACCCCGACCTTCAGGATTTTGCTCTACGGAAGGGGGTCGACTTGTGCGCAACCCCGACCTTCAGGATTTTGCTCTACGGAAGGGGGTGCACAAAAGTGTTCGTAATCAACCTCGGATTGTACTTTTCATCATCTAGGGGCACCGTAGGGACCGAAAAAAGTGGTTTCGCATGATAGTCCACCTCGACCCATGTCGACCCTTGCGCGACCCCGACCTTCAGGATTTTGCTCTACGGAAGGGGGTCTACTTGTGCGCAACCCCGACCTTCAGGATTTTGCTCTACGGAAGGGGGTGCACAAAAGTGTTCGTAATCAACCTCGGATTGTACTTTTCATCATCTAGGGGCACCGTAGGGACCGAAAAAAGTGGTTTCGCATGATAGTCCACCTCGACCCATGTCGACCCTTGCGCGACCCCGACCTTCAGGATTTTGCTCTACGGAAGGGGGTGCACAAAAGTGTTCGTAATCAACCTCGGATTGTACTTTTCATCATCTAGGGGCACCGTAGGGACCGAAAAAAGTGGTTTCGCATGATAGTCCACCTCGACCCATGTCGACCCTTGCGCGACCCCGACCTTCAGGATTTTGCTCTACGGAAGGGGGTGCACAAAAGTGTTCGTAATCAACCTCGGATTGTACTTTTCATCATCTAGGGGCACCGTAGGGACCGAAAAAAGTGGTTTCGCATGATAGTCACCTCGACCCATGTCGACCCTTGCGCGACCCCGACCTTCAGGATTTTGCTCTACGGAAGGGGGTCTACTTGTGCGCAACCCCGACCTTCAGGATTTTGCTCTACGGAAGGGGGTGCACAAAAGTGTTCGTAATCAACCTCGGATTGTACTTTTCATCATCTAGGGGCACCGTAGGGACCGAAAAAAGTGGTTTCGCATGATAGTCCACCTCGACCCATGTCGACCCTTGCGCGACCCCGACCTTCAGGATTTTGCTCTACGGAAGGGGGTCGACTTGTGCGCAACCCCGACCTTCAGGATTTTGCTCTACGGAAGGGGGTGCACAAAAGTGTTCGTAATCAACCTCGGATTGTACTTTTCATCATCTAGGGGCACCGTAGGGACCGAAAAAAGTGGTTTCGCATGATAGTCCACCTCGACCCATGTCGACCCTTGCGCGACCCCGACCTTCAGGATTTTGCTCTACGGAAGGGGGTGCACAAAAGTGTTCGTAATCAACCTCGGATTGTACTTTTCATCATCTAGGGGCACCGTAGGGACCGAAAAAAGTGGTTTCGCATGATAGTCCACCTCGACCCATGTCGACCCTTGCGCGACCCCGACCTTCAGGATTTTGCTCTACGGAAGGGGGTCTACTTGTGCGCAACCCCGACCTTCAGGATTTTGCTCTACGGAAGGGGGTGCACAAAAGTGTTCGTAATCAACCTCGGATTGTACTTTTCATCATCTAGGGGCACCGTAGGGACCGAAAAAAGTGGTTTCGCATGATAGTCACCTCGACCCATGTCGACCCTTGCGCGACCCCGACCTTCAGGATTTTGCTCTACGGAAGGGGGTCTACTTGTGCGCAACCCCGACCTTCAGGATTTTGCTCTACGGAAGGGGGTGCACAAAAGTGTTCGTAATCAACCTCGGATTGTACTTTTCATCATCTAGGGGCACCGTAGGGACCGAAAAAAGTGGTTTCGCATGATAGTCCACCTCGACCCATGTCGACCCTTGCGCGACCCCGACCTTCAGGATTTTGCTCTACGGAAGGGGGTGCACAAAAGTGTTCGTAATCAACCTCGGATTGTACTTTTCATCATCTAGGGGCACCGTAGGGACCGAAAAAAGTGGTTTCGCATGATAGTCCACCTCGACCCATGTCGACCCTTGCGCGACCCCGACCTTCAGGATTTTGCTCTACGGAAGGGGGTGCACAAAAGTGTTCGTAATCAACCTCGGATTGTACTTTTCATCATCTAGGGGCACCGTAGGGACCGAAAAAAGTGGTTTCGCATGATAGTCCACCTCGACCCATGTCGACCCTTGCGCGACCCCGACCTTCAGGATTTTGCTCTACGGAAGGGGGTGCACAAAAGTGTTCGTAATCAACCTCGGATTGTACTTTTCATCATCTAGGGGCACCGTAGGGACCGAAAAAAGTGGTTTCGCATGATAGTCCACCTCGACCCATGTCGACCCTTGCGCGACCCCGACCTTCAGGATTTTGCTCTACGGAAGGGGGTGCACAAAAGTGTTCGTAATCAACCTCGGATTGTACTTTTCATCATCTAGGGGCACCGTAGGGACCGAAAAAAGTGGTTTCGCATGATAGTCCACCTCGACCCATGTCGACCCTTGCGCGACCCCGACCTTCAGGATTTTGCTCTACGGAAGGGGGTCTACTTGTGCGCAACCCCGACCTTCAGGATTTTGCTCTACGGAAGGGGGTGCACAAAAGTGTTCGTAATCAACCTCGGATTGTACTTTTCATCATCTAGGGGCACCGTAGGGACCGAAAAAAGTGGTTTCGCATGATAGTCCACCTCGACCCATGTCGACCCTTGCGCGACCCCGACCTTCAGGATTTTGCTCTACGGAAGGGGGTGCACACTTGTGCGACCCCGACCTTCAGGATTTTGCTCTACGGAAGGGGGTGCACAAAAGTGTTCGTAATCAACCTCGGATTGTACTTTTCATCATCTAGGGGCACCGTAGGGACCGAAAAAAGTGGTTTCGCATGATAGTCCACCTCGACCCATGTCGACCCTTGCGCGACCCCGACCTTCAGGATTTTGCTCTACGGAAGGGGGTGCACAAAAGTGTTCGTAATCAACCTCGGATTGTACTTTTCATCATCTAGGGGCACCGTAGGGACCGAAAAAAGTGGTTTCGCATGATAGTCCACCTCGACCCATGTCGACCCTTGCGCGACCCCGACCTTCAGGATTTTGCTCTACGGAAGGGGGTGCACAAAAGTGTTCGTAATCAACCTCGGATTGTACTTTTCATCATCTAGGGGCACCGTAGGGACCGAAAAAAGTGGTTTCGCATGATAGTCCACCTCGACCCATGTCGACCCTTGCGCGACCCCGACCTTCAGGATTTTGCTCTACGGAAGGGGTCCTCTCTGTACAAGGTTTAGGGGTACATTTTCACCCAAAAACCACTATCGCTCATCCGAAACAACTCCTCGACATGTGTCTTCTCTGTGAATTTGGCCCCCATCTGACGAGTAGTTTTCGAGATATGCCCCTCTGAAGGTACATATTGGGACTTAGCCGATTTTCACCCATTGCGGTGTCTATGGGGTGTTGGGAATCGCTCTACCGACCAGCCGGTTGGAGATATCGATTCCCGGTCTTCGGCGCGTTTGCTCAACTCCGTAATGCCTACTTTTCGTCCATACACACAACACCTCGCAGAGTTCTCCTTCTG
>NW_026525511.1:100000-120000 GCF_943737925.1 Anopheles nili | reverse complement strand
CGTACCTAAGCGTCTGACGGTCTTGGACCCCTTTAGGTAAAAGTTGCATTCCGTCGAGCTGAACATTTCACTAGAACATCGCGAAACGATCCGACGCCTCCTTCTGGGAGTTTTTGGGGTCCGAAGGTTTTCTGGGACTTAGTCTCTGGAGCAACATTTCTGAAGCTCGGCACGAGCAACCACGCACGTGTCTTATATCTCCGTAAGTAAGTGTCTGACGGTCTTGGACACCTTTAGCAAAAAGTTGCGTCTCATCGAATGGAACATTTCACTAGAACACCACGAAACGATCCGACCACTCCTTCGACCTGTTTTGGGGTTTTGCAGTTTTCCATGGGGTATTTTGTATGGGGAAAACCGACCCATGCCCGTACCTCCGTACCTAAGCGTCTGACGGTCTTGGACCCCTTTAGGTAAAAGTTGCATTCCGTCGAGCTGAACATTTCACTAGAACATCGCGAAATGATCCGACGACTCCTTCTGGGAGTTTTTGGGGTCCGAAGGTTTTCTGGGACTTAGTCTCTGGAGCAACATTTCTGAAGCTCGGCACGAGCAACCACGCACGTGTCTTATATCTCCGTAAGTAAGTGTCTGACGGTCTTGGACACCTTTAGCAAAAAGTTGCGCCCTATCGAATGGAACATTTCACTAGAACACCACGAAACGATCCGACCACTCCTTTGACCTGTTTTGGGGTTTTGCAGTTTTCCATGGGGTATTTTGTATGGGGAAAACCGACCCATGCCCGTATCTCCGTACCTAAGCGTCTGACGGTCTTGGACCCCTTTAGGTAAAAGTTGCATTCCGTCGAGCTGAACATTTCACTAGAACATCGCGAAACGATCCGACGACTCCTTCTGGGAGTTTTTGGGGTCGGAAGGTTTTCTGGGACTTAGTCTCTGGAGCAACATTTCTGAAGCTCGGCACGAGCAACCACGCACGTGTCTTATATCTCCGTAAGTAAGGGTCTGACGGTCTTGGACACCTTTAGCAAAAAGTTGCGCCCTATCGAATGGAACATTTCACTAGAACACCACGAAACGATCCGACCACTCCTTCGACCTGTTTTTGGGTTTTGCAGTTTTCCATGGGGTATTTTGTATGGGGAAAACCGACCCATGCCCGTATCTCCGTACCTAAGCGTCTGACGGTCTTGGACCCCTTTAGGTAAAAGTTGCATTTCGTCGAGCTGAACATTTCACTAGAACATCGCGAAACGATCCGACGACTCCTTCTGGGAGTTTTTGGGGTCGGAAGGTTTTCTGGGACTTAGTCTCTGGAGCAAAATTTCTGAAGCTCGGCACGGGCAACCACGCACGTGTCTTATATCTCCGTAAGTAAGTGTCTGACGGTCTTGGACACCTTTAGCAAAAAGTTGCGTCTTATCGAATGGAACATTTCACTAGAACACCACGAAACGATCCGACCACTCCTTCGACCTGTTTTGGGGTTTTGCAGTTTTCCATGGGGTATTTTGTATGGGGAAAACCGACCCATGCCCGTATCTCCGTACCTAAGCGTCTGACGGTCTTGAACCCCTTTAGGTAAAAGTTGCATTTCGTCGAGCTGAACATTTCACTAGAACATCGCGAAACGATCCGACGACTCCTTCTGGGAGTTTTTGGGGTCCGAAGGTTTTCTGGGACTTAGTCTCTGGAGCAACATTTCTGAAGCTCGGCACGAGCAACCACGCACGTGTCTTATATCTCCGTAAGTAAGGGTCTGACGGTCTTGGACACCTTTAGCAAAAAGTTGCGCCCTATCGAATGGAACATTTCACTAGAACACCACGAAACGATCCGACCACTCCTTCGACCTGTTTTGGGGTTTTGCAGTTTTCCATGGGGTATTTTGTATGGGGAAAACCGACCCATGCCCGTATCTCCGTACCTAAGCGTCTGACGGTCTTGGACCCCTTTAGGTAAAAGTTGCATTTCGTCGAGCTGAACATTTCACTAGAACATCGCGAAACGATCCGACGACTCCTTCTGGGAGTTTTTGGGGTCGGAAGGTTTTCTGGGACTTAGTCTCTGGAGCAACATTTCTGAAGCTCGGCACGAGCAACCACGCACGTGTCTTATATCTCCGTAAGTAAGTGTCTGACGGTCTTTGACACCTTTAGCAAAAAGTTGCGCCCTATCGAATGGAACATTTCACTAGAACACCACGAAACGATCCGACCACTCCTTCGACCTGTTTTTGGGTTTTGCAGTTTTCCATGGGGTATTTTGTATGGGGAAAACCGACCCATGCCCGTATCTCCGTACCTAAGCGTCTGACGGTCTTGGACCCCTTTAGGTAAAAGTTGCATTTCGTCGAGCTGAACATTTCACTAGAACATCGCGAAACGATCCGACGACTCCTTCTGGGAGTTTTTGGGGTCGGAAGGTTTTCTGGGACTTAGTCTCTGGAGCAAAATTTCTGAAGCTCGGCACGGGCAACCACGCACGTGTCTTATATCTCCGTAAGTAAGTGTCTGACGGTCTTGGACACCTTTAGCAAAAAGTTGCGTCTTATCGAATGGAACATTTCACTAGAACACCACGAAACGATCCGACCACTCCTTCGACCTGTTTTGGGGTTTTGCAGTTTTCCATGGGGTATTTTGTATGGGGAAAACCGACCCATGCCCGTATCTCCGTACCTAAGCGTCTGACGGTCTTGAACCCCTTTAGGTAAAAGTTGCATTTCGTCGAGCTGAACATTTCACTAGAACATCGCGAAACGATCCGACGACTCCTTCTGGGAGTTTTTGGGGTCCGAAGGTTTTCTGGGACTTAGTCTCTGGAGCAACATTTCTGAAGCTCGGCACGAGCAACCACGCACGTGTCTTATATCTCCGTAAGTAAGGGTCTGACGGTCTTGGACACCTTTAGCAAAAAGTTGCGCCCTATCGAATGGAACATTTCACTAGAACACCACGAAACGATCCGACCACTCCTTCGACCTGTTTTGGGGTTTTGCAGTTTTCCATGGGGTATTTTGTATGGGGAAAACCGACCCATGCCCGTATCTCCGTACCTAAGCGTCTGACGGTCTTGGACCCCTTTAGGTAAAAGTTGCATTTCGTCGAGCTGAACATTTCACTAGAACATCGCGAAACGATCCGACGACTCCTTCTGGGAGTTTTTGGGGTCGGAAGGTTTTCTGGGACTTAGTCTCTGGAGCAACATTTCTGAAGCTCGGCACGAGCAACCACGCACGTGTCTTATATCTCCGTAAGTAAGTGTCTGACGGTCTTTGACACCTTTAGCAAAAAGTTGCGCCCTATCGAATGGAACATTTCACTAGAACACCACGAAACGATCCGACCACTCCTTCGACCTGTTTTTGGGTTTTGCAGTTTTCCATGGGGTATTTTGTATGGGGAAAACCGACCCATGCCCGTATCTACGTACCTAAGCGTCTGACGGTCTTGGACCCCTTTAGGTAAAAGTTGCATTTCGTCGAGCTGAACATTTCACTAGAACATCGCGAAACGATCCGACGACTCCTTCTGGGAGTTTTTGGGGTCGGAAGGTTTTCTGGGACTTAGTCTCTGGAGCAACATTTCTGAAGCTCGGCACGAGCAACCACGCACGTGTCTTATATCTCCGTAAGTAAGGGTCTGACGGTCTTGGACGCCTTTAGCAAAAAGTTGCGCCCTATCGAATGGAACATTTCACTAGAACACCACGAAACGATCCGACCACTCCTTCGACCTGTTTTGGGGTTTTGCAGTTTGCCATGGGGTATTTTGTATGGGGAAAACCGACCCATGCCCGTATCTCCGTACCTAAGCGTCTGACGGTCTTGGACCCCTTGAGGTAAAACTTGCATTCCGTCGAGTTGAACATTTCACTAGAACATCGCGAAACGATCCGACGACTCCTTCTGGGAGTTTTTGGGGTCCGAAGGTTTTCTGGGACTTAGTCTCTGGAGCAACATTTCTGAAGCTCGGCACGAGCAACCACGCACGTGTCTTACATCTCCGTAAGTAAGGGTCTGACGGTCTTGGACACCTTTAGCAAAAAGTTGCGCCCTATCGAATGGAACATTTCACTAGAACACCACGAAACGATCCGACCACTCCTTCGACCTGTTTTGGGGTTTTGCAGTTTGCCATGGGGTATTTTGTATGGGGAAAACCGACCCATGCCCGTATCTCCGTACCTAAGCGTCTGACGGTCTTGGACCCCTTGAGGTAAAACTTGCATTCCGTCGAGTTGAACATTTCACTAGAACATCGCGAAACGATCCGACGACTCCTTCTGGGAGTTTTTGGGGTCCGAAGGTTTTCTGGGACTTAGTCTCTGGAGCAACATTTCTGAAGCTCGGCACGAGCAACCACGCACGTGTCTTATATCTCCGTAAGTAAGGGTCTGACGGTCTTGGACACCTTTAGCAAAAAGTTGCGTATAACCATCCTCGTCAATACTCTCGAACACTGTAACTAGATCCGACCACTCCTTGGTACACATTTGTGGGTTGCCAGTTTCGGTTGGGACTTAGTCTCTGGAGACCAAATTCTGAAGCTCGGCGTGGGTACCGACTTTTCGTGCACGTCAGAGGGCCTCGACCGCCCCGAGAACCCGACCTTCAGGATTTTGGCCATTTTCGGGGGTGCACAAAAGTGTTCGTAATCATCCTCGGATTGTACTTTTCATCATCTAGGGGCACCGTAGGGACCGAAAAAAGTGGTTTCGCATGATAGTCCACCTCGACCCATGTCGACCCTTGCGCGACCCCGACCTTCAGGATTTTGCTCTACGGAAGGGGGTCTACTTGTGCGCAACCCCGACCTTCAGGATTTTGCTCTACGGAAGGGGGTGCACAAAAGTGTTCGTAATCAACCTCGGATTGTACTTTTCATCATCTAGGGGCACCGTAGGGACCGAAAAAAGTGGTTTCGCATGATAGTCCACCTCGACCCATGTTGACCCTTGCGCGACCCCGACCTACAGGATTTTGCTCTACGGAAGGGGGTCTACTTGTGCGCAACCCCGACCTTCAGGATTTTGCTCTACGGAAGGGGGTGCACAAAAGTGTTCGTAATCAACCTCGGATTGTACTTTTCATCATCTAGGGGCACCGTAGGGACCGAAAAAAGTGGTTTCGCATGATAGTCCACCTCGACCCATGTCGACCCTTGCGCGACCCCGACCTTCAGGATTTTGCTCTACGGCAGGGGGTCGACTTGTGCGCAACCCCGACCTTCAGGATTTTGCTCTACGGAAGGGGGTGCACAAAAGTGTTCGTAATCAACCTCGGATTGTACTTTTCATCATCTAGGGGCACCGTAGGGACCGAAAAAAGTGGTTTCGCATGATAGTCCACCTCGACCCATGTCGACCCTTGCGCGACCCCGACCTTCAGGATTTTGCTCTACGCAAGGGGGTCTACTTGTGCGCAACCCCGACCTTCAGGATTTTGCTCTACGGAAGGGGGTGCACAAAAGTGTTCGTAATCAACCTCGGATTGTACTTTTCATCATCTAGGGGCACCGTAGGGACCGAAAAAAGTGGTTTCGCATGATAGTCCACCTCGACCCATGTCGACCCTTGCGCGACCCCGACCTTCAGGATTTTGCTCTACGCAAGGGGGTCTACTTGTGCGCAACCCCGACCTTCAGGATTTTGCTCTACGGAAGGGGGTGCACAAAAGTGTTCGTAATCAACCTCGGATTGTACTTTTCATCATCTAGGGGCACCGTAGGGACCGAAAAAAGTGGTTTCGCATGATAGTCCACCTCGACCCATGTCGACCCTTGCGCGACCCCGACCTTCAGGATTTTGCTCTACGGAAGGGGGTCGACTTGTGCGCAACCCCGACCTTCAGGATTTTGCTCTACGGAAGGGGGTGCACAAAAGTGTTCGTAATCAACCTCGGATTGTACTTTTCATCATCTAGGGGCACCGTAGGGACCGAAAAAAGTGGTTTCGCATGATAGTCCACCTCGACCCATGTCGACCCTTGCGCGACCCCGACCTTCAGGATTTTGCTCTACGGAAGGGGGTCGACTTGTGCGCAACCCCGACCTTCAGGATTTTGCTCTACGGAAGGGGGTGCACAAAAGTGTTCGTAATCAACCTCGGATTGTACTTTTCATCATCTAGGGGCACCGTAGGGACCGAAAAAAGTGGTTTCGCATGATAGTCCACCTCGACCCATGTCGACCCTTGCGCGACCCCGACCTTCAGGATTTTGCTCTACGGAAGGGGGTCTACTTGTGCGCAACCCCGACCTTCAGGATTTTGCTCTACGGAAGGGGGTGCACAAAAGTGTTCGTAATCAACCTCGGATTGTACTTTTCATCATCTAGGGGCACCGTAGGGACCGAAAAAAGTGGTTTCGCATGATAGTCCACCTCGACCCATGTCGACCCTTGCGCGACCCCGACCTTCAGGATTTTGCTCTACGGAAGGGGGTGCACAAAAGTGTTCGTAATCAACCTCGGATTGTACTTTTCATCATCTAGGGGCACCGTAGGGACCGAAAAAAGTGGTTTCGCATGATAGTCACCTCGACCCATGTCGACCCTTGCGCGACCCCGACCTTCAGGATTTTGCTCTACGGAAGGGGGTCTACTTGTGCGCAACCCCGACCTTCAGGATTTTGCTCTACGGAAGGGGGTGCACAAAAGTGTTCGTAATCAACCTCGGATTGTACTTTTCATCATCTAGGGGCACCGTAGGGACCGAAAAAAGTGGTTTCGCATGATAGTCCACCTCGACCCATGTCGACCCTTGCGCGACCCCGACCTTCAGGATTTTGCTCTACGGAAGGGGGTCGACTTGTGCGCAACCCCGACCTTCAGGATTTTGCTCTACGGAAGGGGGTGCACAAAAGTGTTCGTAATCAACCTCGGATTGTACTTTTCATCATCTAGGGGCACCGTAGGGACCGAAAAAAGTGGTTTCGCATGATAGTCCACCTCGACCCATGTCGACCCTTGCGCGACCCCGACCTTCAGGATTTTGCTCTACGGAAGGGGGTCTACTTGTGCGCAACCCCGACCTTCAGGATTTTGCTCTACGGAAGGGGGTGCACAAAAGTGTTCGTAATCAACCTCGGATTGTACTTTTCATCATCTAGGGGCACCGTAGGGACCGAAAAAAGTGGTTTCGCATGATAGTCCACCTCGACCCATGTCGACCCTTGCGCGACCCCGACCTTCAGGATTTTGCTCTACGGAAGGGGGTGCACAAAAGTGTTCGTAATCAACCTCGGATTGTACTTTTCATCATCTAGGGGCACCGTAGGGACCGAAAAAAGTGGTTTCGCATGATAGTCCACCTCGACCCATGTCGACCCTTGCGCGACCCCGACCTTCAGGATTTTGCTCTACGGAAGGGGGTGCACAAAAGTGTTCGTAATCAACCTCGGATTGTACTTTTCATCATCTAGGGGCACCGTAGGGACCGAAAAAAGTGGTTTCGCATGATAGTCACCTCGACCCATGTCGACCCTTGCGCGACCCCGACCTTCAGGATTTTGCTCTACGGAAGGGGGTCTACTTGTGCGCAACCCCGACCTTCAGGATTTTGCTCTACGGAAGGGGGTGCACAAAAGTGTTCGTAATCAACCTCGGATTGTACTTTTCATCATCTAGGGGCACCGTAGGGACCGAAAAAAGTGGTTTCGCATGATAGTCCACCTCGACCCATGTCGACCCTTGCGCGACCCCGACCTTCAGGATTTTGCTCTACGGAAGGGGGTCGACTTGTGCGCAACCCCGACCTTCAGGATTTTGCTCTACGGAAGGGGGTGCACAAAAGTGTTCGTAATCAACCTCGGATTGTACTTTTCATCATCTAGGGGCACCGTAGGGACCGAAAAAAGTGGTTTCGCATGATAGTCCACCTCGACCCATGTCGACCCTTGCGCGACCCCGACCTTCAGGATTTTGCTCTACGGAAGGGGGTGCACAAAAGTGTTCGTAATCAACCTCGGATTGTACTTTTCATCATCTAGGGGCACCGTAGGGACCGAAAAAAGTGGTTTCGCATGATAGTCCACCTCGACCCATGTCGACCCTTGCGCGACCCCGACCTTCAGGATTTTGCTCTACGGAAGGGGGTCTACTTGTGCGCAACCCCGACCTTCAGGATTTTGCTCTACGGAAGGGGGTGCACAAAAGTGTTCGTAATCAACCTCGGATTGTACTTTTCATCATCTAGGGGCACCGTAGGGACCGAAAAAAGTGGTTTCGCATGATAGTCACCTCGACCCATGTCGACCCTTGCGCGACCCCGACCTTCAGGATTTTGCTCTACGGAAGGGGGTCTACTTGTGCGCAACCCCGACCTTCAGGATTTTGCTCTACGGAAGGGGGTGCACAAAAGTGTTCGTAATCAACCTCGGATTGTACTTTTCATCATCTAGGGGCACCGTAGGGACCGAAAAAAGTGGTTTCGCATGATAGTCCACCTCGACCCATGTCGACCCTTGCGCGACCCCGACCTTCAGGATTTTGCTCTACGGAAGGGGGTGCACAAAAGTGTTCGTAATCAACCTCGGATTGTACTTTTCATCATCTAGGGGCACCGTAGGGACCGAAAAAAGTGGTTTCGCATGATAGTCCACCTCGACCCATGTCGACCCTTGCGCGACCCCGACCTTCAGGATTTTGCTCTACGGAAGGGGGTGCACAAAAGTGTTCGTAATCAACCTCGGATTGTACTTTTCATCATCTAGGGGCACCGTAGGGACCGAAAAAAGTGGTTTCGCATGATAGTCCACCTCGACCCATGTCGACCCTTGCGCGACCCCGACCTTCAGGATTTTGCTCTACGGAAGGGGGTGCACAAAAGTGTTCGTAATCAACCTCGGATTGTACTTTTCATCATCTAGGGGCACCGTAGGGACCGAAAAAAGTGGTTTCGCATGATAGTCCACCTCGACCCATGTCGACCCTTGCGCGACCCCGACCTTCAGGATTTTGCTCTACGGAAGGGGGTGCACAAAAGTGTTCGTAATCAACCTCGGATTGTACTTTTCATCATCTAGGGGCACCGTAGGGACCGAAAAAAGTGGTTTCGCATGATAGTCCACCTCGACCCATGTCGACCCTTGCGCGACCCCGACCTTCAGGATTTTGCTCTACGGAAGGGGGTCTACTTGTGCGCAACCCCGACCTTCAGGATTTTGCTCTACGGAAGGGGGTGCACAAAAGTGTTCGTAATCAACCTCGGATTGTACTTTTCATCATCTAGGGGCACCGTAGGGACCGAAAAAAGTGGTTTCGCATGATAGTCCACCTCGACCCATGTCGACCCTTGCGCGACCCCGACCTTCAGGATTTTGCTCTACGGAAGGGGGTGCACACTTGTGCGACCCCGACCTTCAGGATTTTGCTCTACGGAAGGGGGTGCACAAAAGTGTTCGTAATCAACCTCGGATTGTACTTTTCATCATCTAGGGGCACCGTAGGGACCGAAAAAAGTGGTTTCGCATGATAGTCCACCTCGACCCATGTCGACCCTTGCGCGACCCCGACCTTCAGGATTTTGCTCTACGGAAGGGGGTGCACAAAAGTGTTCGTAATCAACCTCGGATTGTACTTTTCATCATCTAGGGGCACCGTAGGGACCGAAAAAAGTGGTTTCGCATGATAGTCCACCTCGACCCATGTCGACCCTTGCGCGACCCCGACCTTCAGGATTTTGCTCTACGGAAGGGGGTGCACAAAAGTGTTCGTAATCAACCTCGGATTGTACTTTTCATCATCTAGGGGCACCGTAGGGACCGAAAAAAGTGGTTTCGCATGATAGTCCACCTCGACCCATGTCGACCCTTGCGCGACCCCGACCTTCAGGATTTTGCTCTACGGAAGGGGTCCTCTCTGTACAAGGTTTAGGGGTACATTTTCACCCAAAAACCACTATCGCTCATCCGAAACAACTCCTCGACATGTGTCTTCTCTGTGAATTTGGCCCCCATCTGACGAGTAGTTTTCGAGATATGCCCCTCTGAAGGTACATATTGGGACTTAGCCGATTTTCACCCATTGCGGTGTCTATGGGGTGTTGGGAATCGCTCTACCGACCAGCCGGTTGGAGATATCGATTCCCGGTCTTCGGCGCGTTTGCTCAACTCCGTAATGCCTACTTTTCGTCCATACACACAACACCTCGCAGAGTTCTCCTTCTGCCAGATATAGCGCGTGCCCCTTTGTTCGTGCACCATTTTGGCCTGTTTTTCGTACATCGCTTCGAAACCATGCGTCCGACGGTTTTGCGTCCCAAGTACCGATGTTAGAACACCACCGTGGCTAACTTTCGTCCATATACGCCAACTCCGTGCAATGTCTCCATCACCCTGTTTTTGGGTGAAAACCCATTTCTGGGACTTAGCCGATTTTCACCCATTGCGGTGTCTATGGGGTGTTGGGAATCGCTCTACCGACCAGCCGGTTGGGGATATCGAGTTGCGGTCTTCGGCGCGTTTGCTCAACTCCGTAATGCCTACTTTTCGTCCATACACACAACACCTCGCAGAGTTCTCCTTCTGCCACATATAGCACCTGCCCATATGTTCGTGCACCATTTTGGCTCGTTTTTCGCACATCGCTTCGAAACCATGCGTCCGACGCTTTTGCGTCCCAGGTACCGATGTTAGAACACCACCGTGGCTAACTTTCGTCCATATACGCCAAACTTCTCAGACACCTCCATCCGAGAGTATTTCGTGTTTTCCCATATATTGCATACTGCCAGGGGTTTTCTTCCATACAACTTTCAATGTTCTGTAAAACACCCGCGCATCGTCCGATTGGACTGAAACTGCTCCGGCGCGCTCTCTGCCGTGCTACAACTCTGCGCAAACCATCAAAACCTCGATGCCTGCGTGCGCACCTAGCCATCTGAACTCCGTACACTCTGGCTTAACAGGCCTCTTAGCCCGTTACAACATGGCTAACCCACTGGTAACCGGTAACCGTCACTCGTCCAATGTGGTCCATCACCCGTGCAAGCTGTTTCGCGTGCTTGCGCTTGCTCCGTGAGCAATCCCGCGTGCATTCGGTTGTCTTCCAACAGCGTGTTCGTCTCGCAACAATCTCCTCCGTGTGTACGCCTGGTGCTATGCAACAAGTTGAAATTTTTCGGGAAGTCAAGTTTTGGGACTTGTACTTTTTTTCAACATCAAATGCAGCTTTTCGCACACCATAGCAACTCGGGCTTCGACTTTCGGGACTTAGTGCTTTTCGCGGATCAAGCCCAATGGACTTGACCCGCTAAAGCTCACCTCCTCTCTATCGCTCCATTCGCGTAGCTATGGTGCACCCCAGCCAGTAGCGCACATGCACCCCATGTCTGGGGCACAAGCACACCACCCACTAGGACACACCACAGCAGCACACCCTTCTGCACATAGCACCACGTGTGTGCAGCGTCGCCTTACCCAAGCGACTTGCGGCACCTTGCAGGAGCAAGCTCCCACAGGTGGCGCGCAGCCGGTGTGTGACTCCCGCACACTCCCGACTAGGTGGTACCATCATCACCATGGCACGCACCCAGGCACCTGCACCTGCTGCAGGTACCTTACGCACACGCGTGATGACCCCCGTGTGGAGGGCCGGTGGATTCCCGGTGAGTGCAAGTCACTCTACTCCGAGCCCTGGGACACCTTCCCAGGGTGTTTTCCATGTACCACTAACCCTTGGTTGGACACCTCTTGGCTACTTGACCCCATTCCCGGTGGGTGCAAGTCACCGTGCGGAACCTTTCGGCCGCTCTCCCTAGGACTGTGTTGCAGGCAAGCACAGTGGTTCCGCGACCTAGAGACAGCGGCATCCCTTGTTACTGCTACTCCGAGCCCTGGGACACCTTCCCAGGGTGTTTTCCATGTACCACTAGCCTCTGGTTGACCATCGGTGGTGGTAGGTGATTTAACCCAAAACCACCCTAGGTCACCGTTCCGACCGCCCAGCTACCGTTAAAACGCCTCCGGACACCAGGACACACCTTCCCGGTACCAGAACCAGTCGTAGTTCCCGTCACCCAAATTTCATACAACCGTCACCCACGGGCCGAAACACCTTGCCACTACATGGGTCTAGTATTAGGTCCTAGGGTCTCTTTTGGACAACTCCCGACCTCCCTGATATCGAATCGTCAGTTTACATGAGGAGGCTAAACTTTCTATGACGACTCAGTACAACCATACCTCCCTATAATAGTGAAATGTCAAATTCTAGGGCTTTTTGGCCATGGAAAATTCTGAAGCTCGGCACGAGCAAACATGACCCATGCTTGTATCTCCGAAACTATGAGTCTGACAGTTTTGCACCCTTCAGCGGAAAGTTGTGTCTCGTTAAGCCTAAAAAGTCAGTAGAACATCACGAAACGATCCGACGACTCCTTCGACCTGTTTTGGGGTTTTGCAGTTTTCCATGGGGTATTTTGTATGGGGAAAACCGACCCATGCCCGTATCTCCGTACCTAAGCGTCTGACGGTCTTGGACCCCTTTAGGTAAAAGTTGCATTCCGTCGAGCTGAACATTTTGCTAGAACATCGCGAAACGATCCGACGCCTCCTTCTGGGAGTTTTTGGGGTCGGAAGGTTTTCTGGGACTTAGTCTCTGGAGCAACATTTCTGAAGCTCGGCACGAGCAACAACGCACGTGTCTTATATCTCCGTAAGTAAGGGTCTGACGGTCTTGGACACCTTTAGCAAAAAGTTGCGCCCTATCGAATGGAACATTTCACTAGAACACCACGAAACGATCCGACCACTCCTTCGACCTGTTTTGGGGTTTTGCAGTTTTCCATGGGGTATTTTGTATGGGGAAAACCGACCCATGCCCGTATCTCCGTACCTAAGCGTCTGACGGTCTTGGACCCCTTTAGATAAAAGTTGCATTCCGTCGAGCTGAACATTTCGCTAGAACATCGCGAAACGATCCGACGACTCCTTCTGGGAGTTTTTGGGGTCGGAAGGTTTTCTGGGACTTAGTCTCTGGAGCAACATTTCTGAAGCTCGGCACGAGCAACCACGCACGTGTCTTATATCTCCGTAAGTAAGGGTCTGACGGTCTTGGACACCTTTAGCAAAAAGTTGCGCCCTATCGAATGGAACATTTCACTAGAACACCACGAAACGATCCGGCCACTCCTTCGACCTGTTTTGGGGTTTTGCAGTTTTCCATGGGGTATTTTGTATGGGGAAAACCGACCCATGCCCGTATCTCCGTACCTAAGCGTCTGACGGTCTTGGACCCCTTGAGGTAAAAGTTGCATTCCGTCGAGCTGAACATTTCACTAGAACATCGCGAAACGATCCGACGACTCCTTCTGGGAGTTTTTGGGGTCGGAAGGTTTTCTGGGACTTAGTCTCTGGAGCAACATTTCTGAAGCTCGGCACGAGCAACCACGCACGTGTCTTATATCTCCGTAAGTAAGGGTCTGACGGTCTTGGACACCTTTAGCAAAAAGGTGCGTATAACCATCCTCGTCAATACTCTCGAACACTGTAACTCGATCCGACCCCTCCTTGGTATACTTTTGTGGGTTGCCAGTTTCGGTTGGGACTTAGTCTCTGGAGACCAAATTCTGAAGCTCGGCGTGGGTACCGACTTTTCGTGCACGTCCGAGGGCCTCGACCGCCCCGAGAACCCGGACCTTCAGGATTTTGGCCATTTTTGAGGGTGCACAAAAGTGTTCGTAATCAACCTCGGATTGTACTTTTCATCATCTAGGGGCACCGTAGGGACCGAAAAAAGTGGTTTCGCATGATAGTCCACCTCGACCCATGTCGACCCTTGCGCGACCCCGACCTTCAGGATTTTGCTCTACGGAAGGGGGTGCACAAAAGTGTTCGTAATCAACCTCGGATTGTACTTTTCATCATCTAGGGGCACCGTAGGGACCGAAAAAAGTGGTTTCGCATGATAGTCCACCTCGACCCATGTCGACCCTTGCGCGACCCCGACCTTCAGGATTTTGCTCTACGGAAGGGGGTGCACAAAAGTGTTCGTAATCAACCTCGGATTGTACTTTTCATCATCTAGGGGCACCGTAGGGACCGAAAAAAGTGGTTTCGCATGATAGTCCACCTCGACCCATGTCGACCCTTGCGCGACCCCGACCTTCAGGATTTTGCTCTACTCAGGGGGGTCTACTTGTGCGCAACCCCGACCTTCAGGATTTTGCTCTACGGAAGGGGGTGCACAAAAGTGTTCGTAATCAACCTCGGATTGTACTTTTCATCATCTAGGGGCACCGTAGGGACCGAAAAAAGTGGTTTCGCATGATAGTCCACCTCGACCCATGTCGACCCTTGCGCGACCCCGACCTTCAGGATTTTGCTCTACGCAAGGGGGTCTACTTGTGCGCAACCCCGACCTTCAGGATTTTGCTCTACGGAAGGGGGTGCACAAAAGTGTTCGTAATCAACCTCGGATTGTACTTTTCATCATCTAGGGGCACCGTAGGGACCGAAAAAAGTGGTTTCGCATGATAGTCCACCTCGACCCATGTCGACCCTTGCGCGACCCCGACCTTCAGGATTTTGCTCTACGGAAGGGGGTCGACTTGTGCGCAACCCCGACCTTCAGGATTTTGCTCTACGGAAGGGGGTGCACAAAAGTGTTCGTAATCAACCTCGGATTGTACTTTTCATCATCTAGGGGCACCGTAGGGACCGAAAAAAGTGGTTTCGCATGATAGTCCACCTCGACCCATGTCGACCCTTGCGCGACCCCGACCTTCAGGATTTTGCTCTACGGAAGGGGGTCGACTTGTGCGCAACCCCGACCTTCAGGATTTTGCTCTACGGAAGGGGGTGCACAAAAGTGTTCGTAATCAACCTCGGATTGTACTTTTCATCATCTAGGGGCACCGTAGGGACCGAAAAAAGTGGTTTCGCATGATAGTCCACCTCGACCCATGTCGACCCTTGCGCGACCCCGACCTTCAGGATTTTGCTCTACGGAAGGGGGTCTACTTGTGCGCAACCCCGACCTTCAGGATTTTGCTCTACGGAAGGGGGTGCACAAAAGTGTTCGTAATCAACCTCGGATTGTACTTTTCATCATCTAGGGGCACCGTAGGGACCGAAAAAAGTGGTTTCGCATGATAGTCCACCTCGACCCATGTCGACCCTTGCGCGACCCCGACCTTCAGGATTTTGCTCTACGGAAGGGGGTGCACAAAAGTGTTCGTAATCAACCTCGGATTGTACTTTTCATCATCTAGGGGCACCGTAGGGACCGAAAAAAGTGGTTTCGCATGATAGTCACCTCGACCCATGTCGACCCTTGCGCGACCCCGACCTTCAGGATTTTGCTCTACGGAAGGGGGTCTACTTGTGCGCAACCCCGACCTTCAGGATTTTGCTCTACGGAAGGGGGTGCACAAAAGTGTTCGTAATCAACCTCGGATTGTACTTTTCATCATCTAGGGGCACCGTAGGGACCGAAAAAAGTGGTTTCGCATGATAGTCCACCTCGACCCATGTCGACCCTTGCGCGACCCCGACCTTCAGGATTTTGCTCTACGGAAGGGGGTCGACTTGTGCGCAACCCCGACCTTCAGGATTTTGCTCTACGGAAGGGGGTGCACAAAAGTGTTCGTAATCAACCTCGGATTGTACTTTTCATCATCTAGGGGCACCGTAGGGACCGAAAAAAGTGGTTTCGCATGATAGTCCACCTCGACCCATGTCGACCCTTGCGCGACCCCGACCTTCAGGATTTTGCTCTACGGAAGGGGGTCTACTTGTGCGCAACCCCGACCTTCAGGATTTTGCTCTACGGAAGGGGGTGCACAAAAGTGTTCGTAATCAACCTCGGATTGTACTTTTCATCATCTAGGGGCACCGTAGGGACCGAAAAAAGTGGTTTCGCATGATAGTCCACCTCGACCCATGTCGACCCTTGCGCGACCCCGACCTTCAGGATTTTGCTCTACGGAAGGGGGTGCACAAAAGTGTTCGTAATCAACCTCGGATTGTACTTTTCATCATCTAGGGGCACCGTAGGGACCGAAAAAAGTGGTTTCGCATGATAGTCCACCTCGACCCATGTCGACCCTTGCGCGACCCCGACCTTCAGGATTTTGCTCTACGGAAGGGGGTGCACAAAAGTGTTCGTAATCAACCTCGGATTGTACTTTTCATCATCTAGGGGCACCGTAGGGACCGAAAAAAGTGGTTTCGCATGATAGTCCACCTCGACCCATGTCGACCCTTGCGCGACCCCGACCTTCAGGATTTTGCTCTACGCAAGGGGGTCTACTTGTGCGCAACCCCGACCTTCAGGATTTTGCTCTACGGAAGGGGGTGCACAAAAGTGTTCGTAATCAACCTCGGATTGTACTTTTCATCATCTAGGGGCACCGTAGGGACCGAAAAAAGTGGTTTCGCATGATAGTCCACCTCGACCCATGTCGACCCTTGCGCGACCCCGACCTTCAGGATTTTGCTCTACGCAAGGGGGTCTACTTGTGCGCAACCCCGACCTTCAGGATTTTGCTCTACGGAAGGGGGTGCACAAAAGTGTTCGTAATCAACCTCGGATTGTACTTTTCATCATCTAGGGGCACCGTAGGGACCGAAAAAAGTGGTTTCGCATGATAGTCCACCTCGACCCATGTCGACCCTTGCGCGACCCCGACCTTCAGGATTTTGCTCTACGCAAGGGGGTCTACTTGTGCGCAACCCCGACCTTCAGGATTTTGCTCTACGGAAGGGGGTGCACAAAAGTGTTCGTAATCAACCTCGGATTGTACTTTTCATCATCTAGGGGCACCGTAGGGACCGAAAAAAGTGGTTTCGCATGATAGTCCACCTCGACCCATGTCGACCCTTGCGCGACCCCGACCTTCAGGATTTTGCTCTACGGAAGGGGGTCGACTTGTGCGCAACCCCGACCTTCAGGATTTTGCTCTACGGAAGGGGGTGCACAAAAGTGTTCGTAATCAACCTCGGATTGTACTTTTCATCATCTAGGGGCACCGTAGGGACCGAAAAAAGTGGTTTCGCATGATAGTCCACCTCGACCCATGTCGACCCTTGCGCGACCCCGACCTTCAGGATTTTGCTCTACGGAAGGGGGTGCACAAAAGTGTTCGTAATCAACCTCGGATTGTACTTTTCATCATCTAGGGGCACCGTAGGGACCGAAAAAAGTGGTTTCGCATGATAGTCCACCTCGACCCATGTCGACCCTTGCGCGACCCCGACCTTCAGGATTTTGCTCTACGGAAGGGGGTCTACTTGTGCGCAACCCCGACCTTCAGGATTTTGCTCTACGGAAGGGGGTGCACAAAAGTGTTCGTAATCAACCTCGGATTGTACTTTTCATCATCTAGGGGCACCGTAGGGACCGAAAAAAGTGGTTTCGCATGATAGTCACCTCGACCCATGTCGACCCTTGCGCGACCCCGACCTTCAGGATTTTGCTCTACGGAAGGGGGTCTACTTGTGCGCAACCCCGACCTTCAGGATTTTGCTCTACGGAAGGGGGTGCACAAAAGTGTTCGTAATCAACCTCGGATTGTACTTTTCATCATCTAGGGGCACCGTAGGGACCGAAAAAAGTGGTTTCGCATGATAGTCCACCTCGACCCATGTCGACCCTTGCGCGACCCCGACCTTCAGGATTTTGCTCTACGGAAGGGGGTGCACAAAAGTGTTCGTAATCAACCTCGGATTGTACTTTTCATCATCTAGGGGCACCGTAGGGACCGAAAAAAGTGGTTTCGCATGATAGTCCACCTCGACCCATGTCGACCCTTGCGCGACCCCGACCTTCAGGATTTTGCTCTACGGAAGGGGGTGCACAAAAGTGTTCGTAATCAACCTCGGATTGTACTTTTCATCATCTAGGGGCACCGTAGGGACCGAAAAAAGTGGTTTCGCATGATAGTCCACCTCGACCCATGTCGACCCTTGCGCGACCCCGACCTTCAGGATTTTGCTCTACGGAAGGGGGTGCACAAAAGTGTTCGTAATCAACCTCGGATTGTACTTTTCATCATCTAGGGGCACCGTAGGGACCGAAAAAAGTGGTTTCGCATGATAGTCCACCTCGACCCATGTCGACCCTTGCGCGACCCCGACCTTCAGGATTTTGCTCTACGGAAGGGGGTGCACAAAAGTGTTCGTAATCAACCTCGGATTGTACTTTTCATCATCTAGGGGCACCGTAGGGACCGAAAAAAGTGGTTTCGCATGATAGTCCACCTCGACCCATGTCGACCCTTGCGCGACCCCGACCTTCAGGATTTTGCTCTACGGAAGGGGGTCTACTTGTGCGCAACCCCGACCTTCAGGATTTTGCTCTACGGAAGGGGGTGCACAAAAGTGTTCGTAATCAACCTCGGATTGTACTTTTCATCATCTAGGGGCACCGTAGGGACCGAAAAAAGTGGTTTCGCATGATAGTCCACCTCGACCCATGTCGACCCTTGCGCGACCCCGACCTTCAGGATTTTGCTCTACGGAAGGGGGTGCACACTTGTGCGACCCCGACCTTCAGGATTTTGCTCTACGGAAGGGGGTGCACAAAAGTGTTCGTAATCAACCTCGGATTGTACTTTTCATCATCTAGGGGCACCGTAGGGACCGAAAAAAGTGGTTTCGCATGATAGTCCACCTCGACCCATGTCGACCCTTGCGCGACCCCGACCTTCAGGATTTTGCTCTACGGAAGGGGGTGCACAAAAGTGTTCGTAATCAACCTCGGATTGTACTTTTCATCATCTAGGGGCACCGTAGGGACCGAAAAAAGTGGTTTCGCATGATAGTCCACCTCGACCCATGTCGACCCTTGCGCGACCCCGACCTTCAGGATTTTGCTCTACGGAAGGGGGTGCACAAAAGTGTTCGTAATCAACCTCGGATTGTACTTTTCATCATCTAGGGGCACCGTAGGGACCGAAAAAAGTGGTTTCGCATGATAGTCCACCTCGACCCATGTCGACCCTTGCGCGACCCCGACCTTCAGGATTTTGCTCTACGGAAGGGGTCCTCTCTGTACAAGGTTTAGGGGTACATTTTCACCCAAAAACCACTATCGCTCATCCGAAACAACTCCTCGACATGTGTCTTCTCTGTGAATTTGGCCCCCATCTGACGAGTAGTTTTCGAGATATGCCCCTCTGAAGGTACATATTGGGACTTAGCCGATTTTCACCCATTGCGGTGTCTATGGGGTGTTGGGAATCGCTCTACCGACCAGCCGGTTGGAGATATCGATTCCCGGTCTTCGGCGCGTTTGCTCAACTCCGTAATGCCTACTTTTCGTCCATACACACAACACCTCGCAGAGTTCTCCTTCTGCCAGATATAGCGCGTGCCCCTTTGTTCGTGCACCATTTTGGCCTGTTTTTCGTACATCGCTTCGAAACCATGCGTCCGACGGTTTTGCGTCCCAAGTACCGATGTTAGAACACCACCGTGGCTAACTTTCGTCCATATACGCCAACTCCGTGCAATGTCTCCATCACCCTGTTTTTGGGTGAAAACCCATTTCTGGGACTTAGCCGATTTTCACCCATTGCGGTGTCTATGGGGTGTTGGGAATCGCTCTACCGACCAGCCGGTTGGGGATATCGAGTTGCGGTCTTCGGCGCGTTTGCTCAACTCCGTAATGCCTACTTTTCGTCCATACACACAACACCTCGCAGAGTTCTCCTTCTGCCACATATAGCACCTGCCCATATGTTCGTGCACCATTTTGGCCCGTTTTTCGTACATCGCTTCGAAACCATGCGTCCGACGATTTTGCGTCCCAAGTACCGATGTTAGAACACCACCGTGGCTAACTTTCGTCCATATACGCCAAACTTCTCAGACACCTCCATCCGAGAGTATTTCGTGTTTTCCCATATATTGCATACTGCCAGGGGTTTTCTTCCATACAACTTTCAATGTTCTGTAAAACACCCGCGCATCGTCCGATTGGACTGAAACTGCTCCGGCGCGCTCTCTGCCGTGCTACAACTCTGCGCAAACCATCAAAACCTCGATGCCTGCGTGCGCACCTAGCCATCTGAACTCCGTACACTCTGGCTTAA
>NW_026525511.1:80000-90000 GCF_943737925.1 Anopheles nili | reverse complement strand
GACCCATGCCCGTATCTCCGTACCTAAGCGTCTGACGGTCTTGGACGTCTTTAGGTAAAAGTTGCATTCCGTCGAGCTGAACATTTCACTAGAACATCGCGAAACGATCCGAGGCCTCCTTCTGGGAGTTTTTGGGGTCGGAAGGTTTTCTGGGACTTAGTCTCTGGAGCAACATTTCTGAAGCTCGGCACGAGCAACCACGCACGTGTCTTATATCTCCGTAAGTAAGGGTCTGACGGTCTTGGACACCTTTAGCAAAAAGTTGCGCCTTATCGAATGGAACATTTCACTAGAACACCACGAAACGATCCGACCACTCCTTCGACCTGTTTTGGGGTTTTGCAGTTTTCCATGGGGTATTTTGTATGGGGAAAACCGACCCATGCCCGTATCTCCGTACCTAAGCGTCTGACGGTCTTGGACGTCTTTAGGTAAAAGTTGCATTCCGTCGAGCTGAACATTTCACTAGAACATCGCGAAACGATCCGAGGCCTCCTTCTGGGAGTTTTTGGGGTCGGAAGGTTTTCTGGGACTTAGTCTCTGGAGCAACATTTCTGAAGCTCGGCACGAGCAACCACGCACGTGTCTTATATCTCCGTAAGTAAGGGTCTGACGGTCTTGGACACCTTTAGCAAAAAGTTGCGCCCTATCGAATGGAACATTTCACTAGAACATCACGAAACGATCCGACCACTCCTTCGACCTGTTTTGGGGTTTTGCAGTTTTCCATGGGGTATTTTGTATGGGGAAAACCGACCCATGCCCGTATCTCCGTACCTAAGCGTCTGACGGTCTTGGACCCCTTTAGGTAAAAGTTGCATTCCGTCGAGCTGAACATTTCACTAGAACATCGCGAAACGATCCGACGACTCCTTCTGGGAGTTTTTGGGGTCGGAAGGTTTTCTGGGACTTAGTCTCTGGAGCAACATTTCTGAAGCTCGGCACGAGCAACCACGCACGTGTCTTATATCTCCGTAAGTAAGGGTCTGACGGTCTTGGACACCTTTAGCAAAAAGTTGCGCCTTATCGAATGGAACATTTCACTAGAACACCACGAAACGATCCGACCACTCCTTCGACCTGTTTTGGGGTTTTGCAGTTTTCCATGGGGTATTTTGTATGGGGAAAACCGACCCATGCCCGTATCTCCGTACCTAAGCGTCTGACGGTCTTGGACGTCTTTAGGTAAAAGTTGCATTCCGTCGAGCTGAACATTTCACTAGAACATCGCGAAACGATCCGACGACTCCTTCTGGGAGTTTTTGGGGTCGGAAGGTTTTCTGGGACTTAGTCTCTGGAGCATCATTTCTGAAGCTCGGCACGAACAACCACGCACGTGTCTTATATCTCCGTAAGTAAGGGTCTGACGGTCTTGGACGCCTTTAGCAAAAAGTTGCGCCCTATCGAATGGAACATTTCACTAGAACACCACGAAACGATCCGACCACTCCTTCGACCTGTTTTGGGGTTTTGCAGTTTTCCATGGGGTATTTTGTATGGGGAAAACCGACCCATGCCCGTATCTCCGTACCTAAGCGTCTGACGGTCTTGGACCCCTTTAGGTAAAAGTTGCATTCCGTCGAGCTGAACATTTCACTAGAACATCGCGAAACGATCCGACGACTCCTTCTGGGAGTTTTTGGGGTCGGAAGGTTTTCTGGGACTTAGTCTCTGGAGCAACATTTCTGAAGCTCGGCACGAGCAACCACGCACGTGTCTTATATCTCCGTAAGTAAGGGTCTGACGGTCTTGGACACCTTTAGCAAAAAGTTGCGCCCTATCGAATGGAACATTTCACTAGAACACCACGAAACGATCCGACCACTCCTTCGACCTGTTTTGGGGTTTTGCAGTTTTCCATGGGGTATTTTGTATGGGGAAAACCGACCCATGCCCGTATCTCCGTACCTAAGCGTCTGACGGTCTTGGACCCCTTTAGGTAAAAGTTGCATTCCGTCGAGCTGAACATTTCACTAGAACATCGCGAAACGATCCGACGACTCCTTCTGGGAGTTTTTGGGGTCGGAAGGTTTTCTGGGACTTAGTCTCTGGAGCAACATTTCTGAAGCTCGGCACGAGCAACCACGCACGTGTCTTATATCTCCGTAAGTAAGGGTCTGACGGTCTTGGACACCTTTAGCAAAAAGTTGCGCCCTATCGAATGGAACATTTCACTAGAACACCACGAAACGATCCGACCACTCCTTCGACCTGTTTTGGGGTTTTGCAGTTTTCCATGGGGTATTTTGTATGGGGAAAACCGACCCATGCCCGTATCTCCGTACCTAAGCGTCTGACGGTCTTGGACCCCTTTAGGTAAAAGTTGCATATCGTCGAGCTGAACATTTCGCTAGAACATCGCGAAACGATCCGACGACTCCTTCTGGGAGATTTTGGGGTCGGAAGGTTTTCTGGGACTTAGTCTCTGGAGCAACATTTCTGAAGCTCGGCACGAGCAACCACGCACGTGTCTTATATCTCCGTAAGTAAGGGTCTGACGGTCTTGGACACCTTTAGCAAAAAGTTGCGCCCTATCGAATGGAACATTTCACTAGAACACCACGAAACGATCCGACCAGTCCTTCGACCTGTTTTGGGGTTTTGCAGTTTTCCATGGGGTATTTTGTATGGGGAAAACCGACCCATGCCCGTATCTCCGCACCTAAGCGTCTGACAGTCTTGCACCCCTTTAGGTAAAAGTTGCATTTCGTCGAGCTGAACATTTCACTAGAACATCGCGAAACGATCCGACGACTCCTTCTGGGAGTTTTTGGGGTCGGAAGGTTTTCTGGGACTTAGTCTCTGGAGCAACATTTCTGAAGCTCGGCACGAGCAACCACGCACGTGTCTTATATCTCCGTAAGTAAGGGTCTGACGGTCTTGGACACCTTAAGCAAAAAGTTGCGCCCTATCGAATGGAACATTTCACTAGAACACCACGAAACGATCCGACCACTCCTTCGACCTGTTTTGGGGTTTTGCAGTTTTCCATGGGGTATTTTGTATGGGGAAAACCGACCCATGCCCGTATCTCCGTACCTAAGCGTCTGACGGTCTTGGACCCCTTTAAATAAAAGTTGCATTTCGTCGAGCTGAACATTTCACTAGAACATCGCGAAACGATCCAAAGACTCCTTCTGGGAGTTTTTGGGGTCGGAAGGTTTTCTGGGACTTAGTCTCTGGAGCAACATTTCTGAAGCTCGGCACGAGCAACCACGCACGTGTCTTATATCTCCGTAAGTAAGTGTCTGACGGTCTTGGACGCCTTTAGCAAAAAGTTGCGCCCTATCGAATGGAACATTTCACTAGAACATCACGAAACGATCCGACCACTCCTTCGACCTGTTTTTGGGTTTTGCAGTTTTCCATGGGGTATTTTGTATGGGGAAAACCGACCCATGCCCGTATCTCCGTACCTAAGCGTCTGACGGTCTTGGACCCCTTTAGGTAAAAGTTGCATTCCGTCGAGCTGAACATTTCACTAGAACATCGCGAAACGATCCGACGCCTCCTTCTGGGAGTTTTTGGGGTCGGAAGGTTTTCTGGGACTTAGTCTCTGGAGCAACATTTCTGAAGCTCGGCACGAGCAACCACGCACGTGTCTTATATCTCCGTAAGTAAGGGTCTGACGGTCTTGGACACCTTTAGCAAAAAGTTGCGCCCTATCGAATGGAACATTTCACTAGAACACCACGAAACGATCCGACCACTCCTTCGACCTGTTTTGGGGTTTTGCAGTTTTCCATGGGGTATTTTGTATGGGGAAAACCGACCCATGCCCGTATCTCCGTACCTAAGCGTCTGACGGTCTTGGACCCCTTTAGATAAAAGTTGCATTTCGTCGAGCTGAACATTTCACTAGAACATCGCGAAACGATCCGACGACTCCTTCTGGGAGTTTTTGGGGTCGGAAGGTTTTCTGGGACTTAGTCTCTGGAGCAACATTTCTGAAGCTCGGCACGAGCAACCACGCACGTGTCTTATATCTCCGTAAGTAAGGGTCTGACGGTCTTGGACACCTTAAGCAAAAAGTTGCGCCCTATCGAATGGAACATTTCACTAGAACACCACGAAACGATCCGACCACTCCTTCGACCTGTTTTGGGGTTTTGCAGTTTTCCATGGGGTATTTTGTATGGGGAAAACCGACCCATGCCCGTATCTCCGTACCTAAGCGTCTGACGGTCTTGGACCCCTTTAAATAAAAGTTGCATTTCGTCGAGCTGAACATTTCACTAGAACATCGCGAAACGATCCAAAGACTCCTTCTGGGAGTTTTTGGGGTCGGAAGGTTTTCTGGGACTTAGTCTCTGGAGCAACATTTCTGAAGCTCGGCACGAGCAACCACGCACGTGTCTTATATCTCCGTAAGTAAGTGTCTGACGGTCTTGGACACCTTTAGCAAAAAGTTGCGCCCTATCGAATGGAACATTTCACTAGAACATCACGAAACGATCCGACCACTCCTTCGACCTGTTTTTGGGTTTTGCAGTTTTCCATGGGGTATTTTGTATGGGGAAAACCGACCCATGCCCGTATCTCCGTACCTAAGCGTCTGACGGTCTTGGACCCCTTTAGGTAAAAGTTGCATTCCGTCGAGCTGAACATTTCACTAGAACATCGCGAAACGATCCGACGCCTCCTTCTGGGAGTTTTTGGGGTCGGAAGGTTTTCTGGGACTTAGTCTCTGGAGCAACATTTCTGAAGCTCGGCACGGGCAACCACGCACGTGTCTTATATCTCCGTAAGTAAGTGTCTGACGGTCTTGGACACCTTTAGCAAAAAGTTGCGCCCTATCGAATGGAACATTTCACTAGAACACCACGAAACGATCCGACCACTCCTTCGACCTGTTTTGGGGTTTTGCAGTTTTCCATGGGGTATTTTGTATGGGGAAAACCGACCCATGCCCGTATCTCCGTACCTAAGCGTCTGACGGTCTTGGACCCCTTTAGGTAAAAGTTGCATTCCGTCGAGCTGAACATTTCACTAGAACATCGCGAAACGATCCGACGACTCCTTCTGGGAGTTTTTGGGGTCCGAAGGTTTTCTGGGACTTTGTCTCTGGAGCAACATTTCTGAAGCTCGGCACGAGCAACCACGCACGTGTCTTATATCTCCGTAAGTAAGGGTCTGACGGTCTTGGACACGTTTAGCAAAAAGTTGCGCCCTATCGAATGGAACATTTCACTAGAACACCACGAAACGATCCGACCACTCCTTCGACCTGTTTTGGGGTTTTGCAGTTTTCCATGGGGTATTTTGTATGGGGAAAACCGACCCATGCCCGTATCTCCGTACCTAAGCGTCTGACGGTCTTGGACCCCTTTAGGTAAAAGTTGCATTCCGTCGAGCTGAACATTTCACTAGAACATCGCGAAACGATCCGACGACTCCTTCTGGGAGTTTTTGGGGTCGGAAGGTTTTCTGGGACTTAGTCTCTGGAGCAACATTTCTGAAGCTCGGCACGAGCAACCACGCACGTGTCTTATATCTCCGTAAGTAAGGGTCTGACGGTCTTGGACACCTTTAGCAAAAAGTTGCGCCCTATCGAATGGAACATTTCACTAGAACACCACGAAACGATCCGACCACTCCTTCGACCTGTTTTGGGGTTTTGCAGTTTTCCATGGGGTATTTTGTATGGGGAAAACCGACCCATGCCCGTATCTCCGTACCTAAGCGTCTGACGGTCTTGGACCCCTTTAGGTAAAAGTTGCATTTTGTCGAGCTGAACATTTCACTAGAACATCGCGAAACGATCCGACGACTCCTTCTGGGAGTTTTTGGGGTCGGAAGGTTTTCTGGGACTTAGTCTCTGGAGCAACATTTCTGAAGCTCGGCACGGGCAACCACGCACGTGTCTTATATCTCCGTAAGTAAGGGTCTGACGGTCTTGGACACCTTTAGCAAAAAGTTGCGCCCTATCGAATGGAACATTTCACTAGAACACCACGAAACGATCCGACCACTCCTTCGACCTGTTTTGGGGTTTTGCAGTTTGCCATGGGGTATTTTGTATGGGGAAAACCGACCCATGCCCGTATCTCCGTACCTAAGCGTCTGACGGTCTTGGACCCCTTTTGGTAAAAGTTGCATTCCGTCGAGCTGAACATTTCACTAGAACATCGCGAAACGATCCGACGACTCCTTCTGGGAGTTTTTGGGGTCGGAAGGTTTTCTGGGACTTAGTCTCTGGAGCAACATTTCTGAAGCTCGGCACGGGCAACCACGCACGTGTCTTATATCTCCGTAAGTAAGGGTCTGACGGTCTTGGACACCTTTAGCAAAAAGTTGCGTATAACCATCCTCGTCAATACTCTCGAACACTGTAACTCGATCCGACCCCTCCTTGGTATACTTTTGTGGGTTGCCAGTTTCGGTTGGGACTTAGTCTCTGGAGACCAAATTCTGAAGCTCGGCGTGGGTACCGGTTTTTCGTGCACGTCAGAGGGCCTCGACCGCCCCGAGAACCCGACCTTCAGGATTTTGGCCATTTTTGGGGGTGCACAAAAGTGTTCGTAATCAACCTCGGATTGTACTTTTCATCATCTAGGGGCACCGTAGGGACCGAAAAAAGTGGTTTCGCATGATAGTCCACCTCGACCCATGTCGACCCTTGCGCGACCCCGACCTTCAGGATTTTGCTCTACGGAAGGGGGTGCACAAAAGTGTTCGTAATCAACCTCGGATTGTACTTTTCATCATCTAGGGGCACCGTAGGGACCGAAAAAAGTGGTTTCGCATGATAGTCCACCTCGACCCATGTCGACCCTTGCGCGACCCCGACCTTCAGGATTTTGCTCTACGGAAGGGGGTGCACAAAAGTGTTCGTAATCAACCTCGGATTGTACTTTTCATCATCTAGGGGCACCGTAGGGACCGAAAAAAGTGGTTTCGCATGATAGTCCACCTCGACCCATGTCGACCCTTGCGCGACCCCGACCTTCAGGATTTTGCTCTACGGAAGGGGGTGCACAAAAGTGTTCGTAATCAACCTCGGATTGTACTTTTCATCATCTAGGGGCACCGTAGGGACCGAAAAAAGTGGTTTCGCATGATAGTCCACCTCGACCCATGTCGACCCTTGCGCGACCCCGACCTTCAGGATTTTGCTCTACGGAAGGGGGTGCACAAAAGTGTTCGTAATCAACCTCGGATTGTACTTTTCATCATCTAGGGGCACCGTAGGGACCGAAAAAAGTAGTTTCGCATGATAGTCCACCTCGACCCATGTCGACCCTTGCGCGACCCCGACCTTCAGGATTTTGCTCTACGGAAGGGGGTCTACTTGTGCGCAACCCCGACCTTCAGGATTTTGCTCTACGGAAGGGGGTCGACTTGTGCGCAACCCCGACCTTCAGGATTTTGCTCTACGGAAGGGGGTGCACAAAAGTGTTCGTAATCAACCTCGGATTGTACTTTTCATCATCTAGGGGCACCGTAGGGACCGAAAAAAGTGGTTTCGCATGATAGTCCACCTCGACCCATGTCGACCCTTGCGCGACCCCGACCTTCAGGATTTTGCTCTACGGAAGGGGGTCTACTTGTGCGCAACCCCGACCTTCAGGATTTTGCTCTACGGAAGGGGGTCGACTTGTGCGCAACCCCGACCTTCAGGATTTTGCTCTACGGAAGGGGGTGCACAAAAGTGTTCGTAATCAACCTCGGATTGTACTTTTCATCATCTAGGGGCACCGTAGGGACCGAAAAAAGTGGTTTCGCATGATAGTCCACCTCGACCCATGTCGACCCTTGCGCGACCCCGACCTTCAGGATTTTGCTCTACGGAAGGGGGTGCACAAAAGTGTTCGTAATCAACCTCGGATTGTACTTTTCATCATCTAGGGGCACCGTAGGGACCGAAAAAAGTGGTTTCGCATGATAGTCCACCTCGACCCATGTCGACCCTTGCGCGACCCCGACCTTCAGGATTTTGCTCTACGGAAGGGGGTGCACAAAAGTGTTCGTAATCAACCTCGGATTGTACTTTTCATCATCTAGGGGCACCGTAGGGACCGAAAAAAGTGGTTTCGCATGATAGTCCACCTCGACCCATGTCGACCCTTGCGCGACCCCGACCTTCAGGATTTTGCTCTACGGAAGGGGGTGCACAAAAGTGTTCGTAATCAACCTCGGATTGTACTTTTCATCATCTAGGGGCACCGTAGGGACCGAAAAAAGTAGTTTCGCATGATAGTCCACCTCGACCCATGTCGACCCTTGCGCGACCCCGACCTTCAGGATTTTGCTCTACGGAAGGGGGTCTACTTGTGCGCAACCCCGACCTTCAGGATTTTGCTCTACGGAAGGGGGTGCACAAAAGTGTTCGTAATCAACCTCGGATTGTTCTTTTCATCATCTAGGGGCACCGTAGGGACCGAAAAAAGTGGTTTCGCATGATAGTCCACCTCGACCCATGTCGACCCTTGCGCGACCCCGACCTTCAGGATTTTGCTCTACGGAAGGGGGTGCACACTTGTGCGACCCCGACCTTCAGGATTTTGCTCTACGGAAGGGGGTGCACAAAAGTGTTCGTAATCAACCTCGGATTGTACTTTTCATCATCTAGGGGCACCGTAGGGACCGAAAAAAGCGACCTTCAGGATTTTGCTCTACGGAAGGGGGTCGACTTGTGCGCAACCCCGACCTTCAGGATTTTGCTCTACGGAAGGGGGTGCACAAAAGTGTTCGTAATCAACCTCGGATTGTACTTTTCATCATCTAGGGGCACCGTAGGGACCGAAAAAAGTGGTTTCGCATGATAGTCCACCTCGACCCATGTCGACCCTTGCGCGACCCCGACCTTCAGGATTTTGCTCTACGGAAGGGGGTCGACTTGTGCGCAACCCCGACCTTCAGGATTTTGCTCTACGGAAGGGGGTGCACAAAAGTGTTCGTAATCAACCTCGGATTGTACTTTTCATCATCAAGGGGCACCGTAGGGACCGAAAAAAGTGGTTTCGCATGATGGTCCACCTCGACCCATGTCGACCCTTGCGCGACCCCGACCTTCAGGATTTTGCTCTACGGAAGGGGTCCTCTCTGTACAAGGTTTAGGGGTACATTTTCACCCAAAAACCACTATCGCTCAACCGAAACAACTCCTCGACATGTGTCTTCTCTGTGAATTTGGCCCCGATCTGACGAGTAGTTTTCGAGATATGCCCCTCTGAAGGTACATATTGGGACTTAGCCGATTTTCACCCATTGCGGTGTCTATGGGGTGTTGGGAATCGCTCTACCGACCAGCCGGTTTAGGATATCGATTCCCGGTCTTCGGCGCGTTTGCTCAACTCCGTAATGCCTACTTTTCGTCCATACACACAACACCTCGCAGAGTTCTCCTTCTGCCAGATATAGCGCGTGCCCCTTTGTTCGTGCACCATTTTGCCCGTTTTTCGCACATTGCCTCGAAACCATGCGTTCGACGGTTTTGCGTCCCAAGCACCGATGTTAGAACACCACCGTGGCTAACTTTCGTCCATATACGCCAACTCCGTGCAATGTCTCCATCACCCTGTTTTTGGGTGAAAACCCATTTCTGGGACTTAGCCGATTTTCACCCATTGCGGTGTCTATGGGGTGTTGGGAATCGCTCTACCGACCAGCCGGTTGCAGATATCGATTCCCGGTCTTCGGCGCGTTTGCTCAACTCCGTAATGCCTACTTTTCGTCCGTACACACAACACCTCGCAGAGTTCTCCTTCTGCCAGATATAGCGCGTGCCCCTTTGTTCGTGCACCATTTTGGCCCGTTTTTCGCACATTGCCTCGAAACCATGCGTTCGACGGTTTTGCGTCCCAAGCACCGATGTTAGAACACCACCGTGGCTAACTTTCGTCCATATACGCGAAACTTCTCAGACACCTCCATCCGAGAGTATTTCGTGTTTTCCCATATATTGCATACTGCCAGGGGTTTTCTTCCATACAACTTTCAATGTTCTGTAAAACACCCGCGCATCGTCCGATTGGACTGAAAATGCTCCGGCGCGCTC
>NW_026525511.1:62500-70000 GCF_943737925.1 Anopheles nili | reverse complement strand
GCGAAACGATCCGACGACTCCTTCTGGGAGTTTTTGGGGTCGGAAGGTTTTCTGGGACTTTGTCTCTGGAGCAACATTTCTGAAGCTCGGCACGAGCAACCACGCACGTGTCTTATATCTCCGTAAGTAAGGGTCTGACGGTCTTGGACACCTTTAGCAAAAAGTTGCGCCCTATCGAATGGAACATTTCACTAGAACACCACGAAACGATCCGACCACTCCTTCGACCTGTTTTGGGGTTTTGCAGTTTTCCATGGGGTATTTTGTATGGGGAAAACCGACCCATGCCCGTATCTCCGTACCTAAGCGTCTGACGGTCTTGGACCCCTTTAGGTAAAAGTTGCAATTCGTCGAGCTGAACATTTCACTAGAACATCGCGAAACGATCCGACGACTCCTTCTGGGAGTTTTTGGGGTCCGAAGGTTTTCTGGGACTTAGTCTCTGGAGCAACATTTCTGAAGCTCGGCACGAGCAACCACGCACGTGTCTTATATCTCCGTAAGTAAGGGTCTGACGGTCTTGGACACCTTTAGCAAAAAGTTGCGCCCTATCGAATGGAACATTTCACTAGAACACCACGAAACGATCCGACCACTCCTTCGACCTGTTTTGGGGTTTTGCAGTTTTCCATGGGGTATTTTGTATGGGGAAAACCGACCCATGCCCGTATCTCCGTACCTAAGCGTCTGACGGTCTTGGACCCCTTTAGATAAAAGTTGCATTTCGTCGAGCTGAACATTTCACTAGAACATCGCGAAACGATCCGACGACTCCTTCTGGGAGTTTTTGGGGTCGGAAGGTTTTCTGGGACTTAGTCTCTGGAGCAACATTTCTGAAGCTCGGCACGAGCAACCACGCACGTGTCTTATATCTCCGTAAGTAAGGGTCTGACGGTCTTGGACACCTTAAGCAAAAAGTTGCGCCCTATCGAATGGAACATTTCACTAGAACACCACGAAACGATCCGACCACTCCTTCGACCTGTTTTGGGGTTTTGCAGTTTTCCATGGGGTATTTTGTATGGGGAAAACCGACCCATGCCCGTATCTCCGTACCTAAGCGTCTGACGGTCTTGGACCCCTTTAAATAAAAGTTGCATTTCGTCGAGCTGAACATTTCACTAGAACATCGCGAAACGATCCAAAGACTCCTTCTGGGAGTTTTTGGGGTCGGAAGGTTTTCTGGGACTTAGTCTCTGGAGCAACATTTCTGAAGCTCGGCACGAGCAACCACGCACGTGTCTTATATCTCCGTAAGTAAGTGTCTGACGGTCTTGGACACCTTTAGCAAAAAGTTGCGCCCTATCGAATGGAACATTTCACTAGAACATCACGAAACGATCCGACCACTCCTTCGACCTGTTTTTGGGTTTTGCAGTTTTCCATGGGGTATTTTGTATGGGGAAAACCGACCCATGCCCGTATCTCCGTACCTAAGCGTCTGACGGTCTTGGACCCCTTTAGGTAAAAGTTGCATTCCGTCGAGCTGAACATTTCACTAGAACATCGCGAAACGATCCGACGCCTCCTTCTGGGAGTTTTTGGGGTCGGAAGGTTTTCTGGGACTTAGTCTCTGGAGCAACATTTCTGAAGCTCGGCACGGGCAACCACGCACGTGTCTTATATCTCCGTAAGTAAGTGTCTGACGGTCTTGGACACCTTTAGCAAAAAGTTGCGCCCTATCGAATGGAACATTTCACTAGAACACCACGAAACGATCCGACCACTCCTTCGACCTGTTTTGGGGTTTTGCAGTTTTCCATGGGGTATTTTGTATGGGGAAAACCGACCCATGCCCGTATCTCCGTACCTAAGCGTCTGACGGTCTTGGACCCCTTTAGGTAAAAGTTGCATTCCGTCGAGCTGAACATTTCACTAGAACATCGCGAAACGATCCGACGACTCCTTCTGGGAGTTTTTGGGGTCCGAAGGTTTTCTGGGACTTTGTCTCTGGAGCAACATTTCTGAAGCTCGGCACGAGCAACCACGCACGTGTCTTATATCTCCGTAAGTAAGGGTCTGACGGTCTTGGACACGTTTAGCAAAAAGTTGCGCCCTATCGAATGGAACATTTCACTAGAACACCACGAAACGATCCGACCACTCCTTCGACCTGTTTTGGGGTTTTGCAGTTTTCCATGGGGTATTTTGTATGGGGAAAACCGACCCATGCCCGTATCTCCGTACCTAAGCGTCTGACGGTCTTGGACCCCTTTAGGTAAAAGTTGCATTCCGTCGAGCTGAACATTTCACTAGAACATCGCGAAACGATCCGACGACTCCTTCTGGGAGTTTTTGGGGTCGGAAGGTTTTCTGGGACTTTGTCTCTGGAGCAACATTTCTGAAGCTCGGCACGAGCAACCACGCACGTGTCTTATATCTCCGTAAGTAAGGGTCTGACGGTCTTGGACACCTTTAGCAAAAAGTTGCGCCCTATCGAATGGAACATTTCACTAGAACACCACGAAACGATCCGACCACTCCTTCGACCTGTTTTGGGGTTTTGCAGTTTTCCATGGGGTATTTTGTATGGGGAAAACCGACCCATGCCCGTATCTCCGTACCTAAGCGTCTGACGGTCTTGGACCCCTTTAGGTAAAAGTTGCATTTTGTCGAGCTGAACATTTCACTAGAACATCGCGAAACGATCCGACGACTCCTTCTGGGAGTTTTTGGGGTCGGAAGGTTTTCTGGGACTTAGTCTCTGGAGCAACATTTCTGAAGCTCGGCACGGGCAACCACGCACGTGTCTTATATCTCCGTAAGTAAGGGTCTGACGGTCTTGGACACCTTTAGCAAAAAGTTGCGCCCTATCGAATGGAACATTTCACTAGAACACCACGAAACGATCCGACCACTCCTTCGACCTGTTTTGGGGTTTTGCAGTTTGCCATGGGGTATTTTGTATGGGGAAAACCGACCCATGCCCGTATCTCCGTACCTAAGCGTCTGACGGTCTTGGACCCCTTTTGGTAAAAGTTGCATTCCGTCGAGCTGAACATTTCACTAGAACATCGCGAAACGATCCGACGACTCCTTCTGGGAGTTTTTGGGGTCGGAAGGTTTTCTGGGACTTAGTCTCTGGAGCAACATTTCTGAAGCTCGGCACGGGCAACCACGCACGTGTCTTATATCTCCGTAAGTAAGGGTCTGACGGTCTTGGACACCTTTAGCAAAAAGTTGCGTATAACCATCCTCGTCAATACTCTCGAACACTGTAACTCGATCCGACCCCTCCTTGGTATACTTTTGTGGGTTGCCAGTTTCGGTTGGGACTTAGTCTCTGGAGACCAAATTCTGAAGCTCGGCGTGGGTACCGGTTTTTCGTGCACGTCAGAGGGCCTCGACCGCCCCGAGAACCCGACCTTCAGGATTTTGGCCATTTTTGGGGGTGCACAAAAGTGTTCGTAATCAACCTCGGATTGTACTTTTCATCATCTAGGGGCACCGTAGGGACCGAAAAAAGTGGTTTCGCATGATAGTCCACCTCGACCCATGTCGACCCTTGCGCGACCCCGACCTTCAGGATTTTGCTCTACGGAAGGGGGTGCACAAAAGTGTTCGTAATCAACCTCGGATTGTACTTTTCATCATCTAGGGGCACCGTAGGGACCGAAAAAAGTGGTTTCGCATGATAGTCCACCTCGACCCATGTCGACCCTTGCGCGACCCCGACCTTCAGGATTTTGCTCTACGGAAGGGGGTCTACTTGTGCGCAACCCCGACCTTCAGGATTTTGCTCTACGGAAGGGGGTCGACTTGTGCGCAACCCCGACCTTCAGGATTTTGCTCTACGGAAGGGGGTGCACAAAAGTGTTCGTAATCAACCTCGGATTGTACTTTTCATCATCTAGGGGCACCGTAGGGACCGAAAAAAGTGGTTTCGCATGATAGTCCACCTCGACCCATGTCGACCCTTGCGCGACCCCGACCTTCAGGATTTTGCTCTACGGAAGGGGGTGCACAAAAGTGTTCGTAATCAACCTCGGATTGTACTTTTCATCATCTAGGGGCACCGTAGGGACCGAAAAAAGTGGTTTCGCATGATAGTCCACCTCGACCCATGTCGACCCTTGCGCGACCCCGACCTTCAGGATTTTGCTCTACGGAAGGGGGTGCACAAAAGTGTTCGTAATCAACCTCGGATTGTACTTTTCATCATCTAGGGGCACCGTAGGGACCGAAAAAAGTGGTTTCGCATGATAGTCCACCTCGACCCATGTCGACCCTTGCGCGACCCCGACCTTCAGGATTTTGCTCTACGGAAGGGGGTGCACAAAAGTGTTCGTAATCAACCTCGGATTGTACTTTTCATCATCTAGGGGCACCGTAGGGACCGAAAAAAGTAGTTTCGCATGATAGTCCACCTCGACCCATGTCGACCCTTGCGCGACCCCGACCTTCAGGATTTTGCTCTACGGAAGGGGGTCTACTTGTGCGCAACCCCGACCTTCAGGATTTTGCTCTACGGAAGGGGGTCGACTTGTGCGCAACCCCGACCTTCAGGATTTTGCTCTACGGAAGGGGGTGCACAAAAGTGTTCGTAATCAACCTCGGATTGTACTTTTCATCATCTAGGGGCACCGTAGGGACCGAAAAAAGTGGTTTCGCATGATAGTCCACCTCGACCCATGTCGACCCTTGCGCGACCCCGACCTTCAGGATTTTGCTCTACGGAAGGGGGTCTACTTGTGCGCAACCCCGACCTTCAGGATTTTGCTCTACGGAAGGGGGTCGACTTGTGCGCAACCCCGACCTTCAGGATTTTGCTCTACGGAAGGGGGTGCACAAAAGTGTTCGTAATCAACCTCGGATTGTACTTTTCATCATCTAGGGGCACCGTAGGGACCGAAAAAAGTGGTTTCGCATGATAGTCCACCTCGACCCATGTCGACCCTTGCGCGACCCCGACCTTCAGGATTTTGCTCTACGGAAGGGGGTGCACAAAAGTGTTCGTAATCAACCTCGGATTGTACTTTTCATCATCTAGGGGCACCGTAGGGACCGAAAAAAGTGGTTTCGCATGATAGTCCACCTCGACCCATGTCGACCCTTGCGCGACCCCGACCTTCAGGATTTTGCTCTACGGAAGGGGGTGCACAAAAGTGTTCGTAATCAACCTCGGATTGTACTTTTCATCATCTAGGGGCACCGTAGGGACCGAAAAAAGTGGTTTCGCATGATAGTCCACCTCGACCCATGTCGACCCTTGCGCGACCCCGACCTTCAGGATTTTGCTCTACGGAAGGGGGTGCACAAAAGTGTTCGTAATCAACCTCGGATTGTACTTTTCATCATCTAGGGGCACCGTAGGGACCGAAAAAAGTAGTTTCGCATGATAGTCCACCTCGACCCATGTCGACCCTTGCGCGACCCCGACCTTCAGGATTTTGCTCTACGGAAGGGGGTCTACTTGTGCGCAACCCCGACCTTCAGGATTTTGCTCTACGGAAGGGGGTGCACAAAAGTGTTCGTAATCAACCTCGGATTGTTCTTTTCATCATCTAGGGGCACCGTAGGGACCGAAAAAAGTGGTTTCGCATGATAGTCCACCTCGACCCATGTCGACCCTTGCGCGACCCCGACCTTCAGGATTTTGCTCTACGGAAGGGGGTGCACAAAAGTGTTCGTAATCAACCTCGGATTGTACTTTTCATCATCTAGGGGCACCGTAGGGACCGAAAAAAGTGGTTTCGCATGATAGTCCACCTCGACCCATGTCGACCCTTGCGCGACCCCGACCTTCAGGATTTTGCTCTACGGAAGGGGGTCGACTTGTGCGCAACCCCGACCTTCAGGATTTTGCTCTACGGAAGGGGGTGCACAAAAGTGTTCGTAATCAACCTCGGATTGTACTTTTCATCATCTAGGGGCACCGTAGGGACCGAAAAAAGTGGTTTCGCATGATAGTCCACCTCGACCCATGTCGACCCTTGCGCGACCCCGACCTTCAGGATTTTGCTCTACGGAAGGGGGTCGACTTGTGCGCAACCCCGACCTTCAGGATTTTGCTCTACGGAAGGGGGTGCACAAAAGTGTTCGTAATCAACCTCGGATTGTACTTTTCATCATCAAGGGGCACCGTAGGGACCGAAAAAAGTGGTTTCGCATGATGGTCCACCTCGACCCATGTCGACCCTTGCGCGACCCCGACCTTCAGGATTTTGCTCTACGGAAGGGGTCCTCTCTGTACAAGGTTTAGGGGTACATTTTCACCCAAAAACCACTATCGCTCTACCGAAACAACTCCTCGACATGTGTCTTCTCTGTGAATTTGGCCCCGATCTGACGAGAAGTTTTCGAGATATGCCCCTCTGAAGGTACATATTGGGACTTAGCCGAATTTCACCCATTGCGGTGTCTATGGGGTGTTGGGAATCGCTCTACCGACCAGCCGGTTGGAGATATCGATTCCCGGTCTCCGGCGCGTTTGCTCAACTCCGTAATGCCTACTTTTCGTCCATACACACAACACCTCGCAGAGTTCTCCTTCTGCCAGATATAGCGCGTGCCCCTTTGTTCGTGCACCATTTTGGCCTGTTTTTCGTACATCGCTTCGAAACCATGCGTCCGACGGTTTTGCGTCCCAAGTACCGATGTTAGAACACCACCGTGGCTAACTTTCGTCCATATACGCCAACTCCGTGCAATGTCTCCATCACCCTGTTTTTGGGTGAAAACCCATTTCTTGGACTTAGCCGATTTTCACCCATTGCGGTGTCTATGGGGTGTTGGGAATCGCTCTACCGACCAGCCGGTTGGAGATATCGATTCCCGGTCTTCGGCGCGTTTGCTCAACTTCGTAATGCCTACTTTTCGTCCATACACACAACACCTCGCAGAGTTCTCCTTCTGCCAGATATAGCGCGTGCCCCTTTGTTCGTGCACCATTTTGGCCCGTTTTTCGCACATTGCCTCGAAACCATGCGTCCGACGCTTTTGCGTCCCAAGTAGTGATGTTAGAACACCACCGTGGCTAACTTTCGTTCATATACGCCAACTCCGTGCAATGTCTCCATCACCCTGTTTTTGGGTGAAAACCCATTTCTGGGACTTAGCCGATTTTCACCCATTGCGGTGTCTATGGGGTGTTGGGAATCGCTCTACCGACCAGCCGGTTGGAGATATCGATTCCCGGTCTTCGGCGCGTTTGCTCAACTTCGTAATGCCTACTTTTCGTCCATACACACAACACCTCGCAGAGTTCTCCTTCTGCCAGATATAGCGCGTGCCCCTTTGTTCGTGCACCATTTTGGCCCGTTTTTCGCACATTGCCTCGAAACCATGCGTCCGACGGTTTTGCGTTCCAAGTACCGATGTTAGAACACCACCGTGGCTAACTTTCGTCCATATACGCCAACTCCGTGCAATGTCTCCATCACCCTGTTTTTGGGTGAAAACCCATTTCTGGGACTTAGCCGATTTTCACCCATTGCGGTGTCTATGGGGTGTTGGGAATCGCTCTACCGACCAGCCGGTTGGAGATATCGAGTTGCGGTC
>NW_026525511.1:47500-52500 GCF_943737925.1 Anopheles nili | reverse complement strand
CGATCCGACCACTCCTTCGACCTGTTTTGGGGTTTTGCAGTTTTCCATGGGGTATTTTGTATGGGGAAAACCGACCCATGCCCGTACCTCCGTACCTAAGCGTCTGACGGTCTTGGACCCCTTTAGGTAAAAGTTGCATTCCGTCGAGCTGAACATTTCACTAGAACATCGCGAAATGATCCGACGACTCCTTCTGGGAGTTTTTGGGGTCCGAAGGTTTTCTGGGACTTAGTCTCTGGAGCAACATTTCTGAAGCTCGGCACGAGCAACCACGCACGTGTCTTATATCTCCGTAAGTAAGTGTCTGACGGTCTTGGACACCTTTAGCAAAAAGTTGCGCCCTATCGAATGGAACATTTCACTAGAACACCACGAAACGATCCGACCACTCCTTTGACCTGTTTTGGGGTTTTGCAGTTTTCCATGGGGTATTTTGTATGGGGAAAACCGACCCATGCCCGTATCTCCGTACCTAAGCGTCTGACGGTCTTGGACCCCTTTAGGTAAAAGTTGCATTCCGTCGAGCTGAACATTTCACTAGAACATCGCGAAACGATCCGACGACTCCTTCTGGGAGTTTTTGGGGTCGGAAGGTTTTCTGGGACTTAGTCTCTGGAGCAACATTTCTGAAGCTCGGCACGAGCAACCACGCACGTGTCTTATATCTCCGTAAGTAAGGGTCTGACGGTCTTGGACACCTTTAGCAAAAAGTTGCGCCCTATCGAATGGAACATTTCACTAGAACACCACGAAACGATCCGACCACTCCTTCGACCTGTTTTTGGGTTTTGCAGTTTTCCATGGGGTATTTTGTATGGGGAAAACCGACCCATGCCCGTATCTCCGTACCTAAGCGTCTGACGGTCTTGGACCCCTTTAGGTAAAAGTTGCATTTCGTCGAGCTGAACATTTCACTAGAACATCGCGAAACGATCCGACGACTCCTTCTGGGAGTTTTTGGGGTCGGAAGGTTTTCTGGGACTTAGTCTCTGGAGCAACATTTCTGAAGCTCGGCACGGGCAACCACGCACGTGTCTTATATCTCCGTAAGTAAGTGTCTGACGGTCTTGGACACCTTTAGCAAAAAGTTGCGTCTTATCGAATGGAACATTTCACTAGAACACCACGAAACGATCCGACCACTCCTTCGACCTGTTTTGGGGTTTTGCAGTTTTCCATGGGGTATTTTGTATGGGGAAAACCGACCCATGCCCGTATCTCCGTACCTAAGCGTCTGACGGTCTTGAACCCCTTTAGGTAAAAGTTGCATTTCGTCGAGCTGAACATTTCACTAGAACATCGCGAAACGATCCGACGACTCCTTCTGGGAGTTTTTGGGGTCCGAAGGTTTTCTGGGACTTAGTCTCTGGAGCAACATTTCTGAAGCTCGGCACGAGCAACCACGCACGTGTCTTATATCTCCGTAAGTAAGGGTCTGACGGTCTTGGACACCTTTAGCAAAAAGTTGCGCCCTATCGAATGGAACATTTCACTAGAACACCACGAAACGATCCGACCACTCCTTCGACCTGTTTTGGGGTTTTGCAGTTTTCCATGGGGTATTTTGTATGGGGAAAACCGACCCATGCCCGTATCTCCGTACCTAAGCGTCTGACGGTCTTGGACCCCTTTAGGTAAAAGTTGCATTTCGTCGAGCTGAACATTTCACTAGAACATCGCGAAACGATCCGACGACTCCTTCTGGGAGTTTTTGGGGTCGGAAGGTTTTCTGGGACTTAGTCTCTGGAGCAACATTTCTGAAGCTCGGCACGAGCAACCACGCACGTGTCTTATATCTCCGTAAGTAAGTGTCTGACGGTCTTTGACACCTTTAGCAAAAAGTTGCGCCCTATCGAATGGAACATTTCACTAGAACACCACGAAACGATCCGACCACTCCTTCGACCTGTTTTTGGGTTTTGCAGTTTTCCATGGGGTATTTTGTATGGGGAAAACCGACCCATGCCCGTATCTACGTACCTAAGCGTCTGACGGTCTTGGACCCCTTTAGGTAAAAGTTGCATTTCGTCGAGCTGAACATTTCACTAGAACATCGCGAAACGATCCGACGACTCCTTCTGGGAGTTTTTGGGGTCGGAAGGTTTTCTGGGACTTAGTCTCTGGAGCAACATTTCTGAAGCTCGGCACGAGCAACCACGCACGTGTCTTATATCTCCGTAAGTAAGGGTCTGACGGTCTTGGACGCCTTTAGCAAAAAGTTGCGCCCTATCGAATGGAACATTTCACTAGAACACCACGAAACGATCCGACCACTCCTTCGACCTGTTTTGGGGTTTTGCAGTTTGCCATGGGGTATTTTGTATGGGGAAAACCGACCCATGCCCGTATCTCCGTACCTAAGCGTCTGACGGTCTTGGACCCCTTGAGGTAAAACTTGCATTCCGTCGAGTTGAACATTTCACTAGAACATCGCGAAACGATCCGACGACTCCTTCTGGGAGTTTTTGGGGTCCGAAGGTTTTCTGGGACTTAGTCTCTGGAGCAACATTTCTGAAGCTCGGCACGAGCAACCACGCACGTGTCTTACATCTCCGTAAGTAAGGGTCTGACGGTCTTGGACACCTTTAGCAAAAAGTTGCGCCCTATCGAATGGAACATTTCACTAGAACACCACGAAACGATCCGACCACTCCTTCGACCTGTTTTGGGGTTTTGCAGTTTGCCATGGGGTATTTTGTATGGGGAAAACCGACCCATGCCCGTATCTCCGTACCTAAGCGTCTGACGGTCTTGGACCCCTTGAGGTAAAACTTGCATTCCGTCGAGTTGAACATTTCACTAGAACATCGCGAAACGATCCGACGACTCCTTCTGGGAGTTTTTGGGGTCCGAAGGTTTTCTGGGACTTAGTCTCTGGAGCAACATTTCTGAAGCTCGGCACGAGCAACCACGCACGTGTCTTATATCTCCGTAAGTAAGGGTCTGACGGTCTTGGACACCTTTAGCAAAAAGTTGCGTATAACCATCCTCGTCAATACTCTCGAACACTGTAACTAGATCCGACCACTCCTTGGTACACATTTGTGGGTTGCCAGTTTCGGTTGGGACTTAGTCTCTGGAGACCAAATTCTGAAGCTCGGCGTGGGTACCGACTTTTCGTGCACGTCAGAGGGCCTCGACCGCCCCGAGAACCCGACCTTCAGGATTTTGGCCATTTTCGGGGGTGCACAAAAGTGTTCGTAATCATCCTCGGATTGTACTTTTCATCATCTAGGGGCACCGTAGGGACCGAAAAAAGTGGTTTCGCATGATAGTCCACCTCGACCCATGTCGACCCTTGCGCGACCCCGACCTTCAGGATTTTGCTCTACGGAAGGGGGTCTACTTGTGCGCAACCCCGACCTTCAGGATTTTGCTCTACGGAAGGGGGTGCACAAAAGTGTTCGTAATCAACCTCGGATTGTACTTTTCATCATCTAGGGGCACCGTAGGGACCGAAAAAAGTGGTTTCGCATGATAGTCCACCTCGACCCATGTTGACCCTTGCGCGACCCCGACCTACAGGATTTTGCTCTACGGAAGGGGGTCTACTTGTGCGCAACCCCGACCTTCAGGATTTTGCTCTACGGAAGGGGGTGCACAAAAGTGTTCGTAATCAACCTCGGATTGTACTTTTCATCATCTAGGGGCACCGTAGGGACCGAAAAAAGTGGTTTCGCATGATAGTCCACCTCGACCCATGTCGACCCTTGCGCGACCCCGACCTTCAGGATTTTGCTCTACGGCAGGGGGTCGACTTGTGCGCAACCCCGACCTTCAGGATTTTGCTCTACGGAAGGGGGTGCACAAAAGTGTTCGTAATCAACCTCGGATTGTACTTTTCATCATCTAGGGGCACCGTAGGGACCGAAAAAAGTGGTTTCGCATGATAGTCCACCTCGACCCATGTCGACCCTTGCGCGACCCCGACCTTCAGGATTTTGCTCTACGGAAGGGGGTCTACTTGTGCGCAACCCCGACCTTCAGGATTTTGCTCTACGGAAGGGGGTGCACAAAAGTGTTCGTAATCAACCTCGGATTGTACTTTTCATCATCTAGGGGCACCGTAGGGACCGAAAAAAGTGGTTTCGCATGATAGTCCACCTCGACCCATGTCGACCCTTGCGCGACCCCGACCTTCAGGATTTTGCTCTACGGAAGGGGGTCGACTTGTGCGCAACCCCGACCTTCAGGATTTTGCTCTACGGAAGGGGGTGCACAAAAGTGTTCGTAATCAACCTCGGATTGTACTTTTCATCATCTAGGGGCACCGTAGGGACCGAAAAAAGTGGTTTCGCATGATAGTCCACCTCGACCCATGTCGACCCTTGCGCGACCCCGACCTTCAGGATTTTGCTCTACGGAAGGGGGTGCACACTTATGCGACCCCGACCTTCAGGATTTTGCTCTACGGAAGGGGGTGCACAAAAGTGTTCGTAATCAACCTCGGATTGTACTTTTCATCATCTAGGGGCACCGTAGGGACCGAAAAAAGTGGTTTCGCATGATAGTCCACCTCGACCCATGTCGACCCTTGCGCGACCCCGACCTTCAGGATTTTGCTCTACGGAAGGGGGTCTACTTGTGCGCAACCCCGACCTTCAGGATTTTGCTCTACGGAAGGGGGTGCACAAAAGTGTTCGTAATCAACCTCGGATTGTACTTTTCATCATCTAGGGGCACCGTAGGGACCGAAAAAAGTGGTTTCGCATGATAGTCCACCTCGACCCATGTCGACCCTTGCGCGACCCCGACCTTCAGGATTTTGCTCTACGGAAGGGGTCCTCTCTGTACAAGGTTTAGGGGTACATTTTCACCCAAAAACCACTATCGCTCATCCGAAACAACTCCTCGAAATGTGTCTTCTCTGTGAATTTGGCCCCGATCTGACGAGAAGTTTTCGAGATATGCCCCTCTGAAGGTACATATTGGGACTTAGCCGATTTTCACCCATTGCGGTGTCTATGGGGTGTTGGGAATCGCTCTACCGACCAGCCGGT
>NW_026525511.1:22500-37500 GCF_943737925.1 Anopheles nili | reverse complement strand
TCCTCGTCAATACTCTCGAACACTGTAACTCGATCCGACCACTCCTTGGTACACTTTTGTGGGTTGCCAGTTTCGGTTGGGACTTAGTCTCTGGAGACCAAATTCTGAAGCTCGGCGTGGGTATCGGTTTTTCGTGCACGTCAGAGGGCCTCGACCGCCCCGAGAACCCGACCTTCAGGATTTTGGCCATTTTTGGGGGTGCACAAAAGTGTTCGTAATCAACCTCGGATTGTACTTTTCATCATCTAGGGGCACCGTAGGGACCGAAAAAAGTGGTTTCGCATGATAGTCCACCTCGACCCATGTCGACCCTTGCGCGACCCCGACCTTCAGGATTTTGCTCTACGGAAGGGGGTCGACTTGTGCGCAACCCCGACCTTCAGGATTTTGCTCTACGGAAGGGGGTGCACAAAAGTGTTCGTAATCAACCTCGGATTGTACTTTTCATCATCTAGGGGCACCGTAGGGACCGAAAAAAGTGGTTTCGCATGATAGTCCACCTCGACCCATGTCGACCCTTGCGCGACCCCGACCTTCAGGATTTTGCTCTACGGAAGGGGGTGCACACTTGTGCGACCCCGACCTTCAGGATTTTGCTCTACGGAAGGGGGTGCACAAAAGTGTTCGTAATCAACCTCGGATTGTACTTTTCATCATCTAGGGGCACCGTAGGGACCGAAAAAAGTGGTTTCGCATGATAGTCCACCTCGACCCATGTCGACCCTTGCGCGACCCCGACCTTCAGGATTTTGCTCTACGGAAGGGGTCCTCTCTGTACAAGGTTTAGGGGTACATTTTCACCCAAAAACCACTATCGCTCAACCGAAACAACTCCTCGACATGTGTCTTCTCTGTGAATTTGGCCCCGATCTGACGAGAAGTTTTCGAGATATGCCCCTCTGAAGGTACATATTGGGACTTAGCCGAATTTCACCCATTGCGGTGTCTATGGGGTGTTGGGAATCGCTCTACCGACCAGCCGGTTGGAGATATCGATTCCCGGTCTTCGGCGCGTTTGCTCAACTCCGTAATGCCTACTTTTCGTCCATACACACAACACCTCGCAGAGTTCTCCTTCTGCCAGATATAGCGCGTGCCCCTTTGTTCGTGCACCATTTTGGCCCGTTTTTCGCACATTGCCTCGAAACCATGTGTCTGACGCTTTTGCGTCCCAAGTACCGATGTTAGAACACCACCGTGGCTAACTTTTGTCCATATACGCCAAACTTCTCAGACACCTCCATCTGAGAGTATTTCATGTTTTCCCATATATTGCATACTTCCAGGGGTTTTCTTCCATACAACTTTCAATGTTCTGTAAAACACCCGCGCATCGTCCGATTGGACTGAAACTGCTCCGGCGCGCTCTCTGCCGTGCTACAACTCTGCGCAAACCATCAAAACCTCGATGCCTGCGTGCGCACCTAGCCATCTGAACTCCGTACACTCTGGCTGAACAGGCCTCTTAGCCCGTTACAACATGGCTAACCCACTGGTAACCGGTAACCGTCACTCGTCCAATGTGGTCCATCACCCGTGCAAGCTGTTTCGCGTGCTTGCGCTTGCTCCGTGAGCAATCCCGCGTGCATTCGGTTGTCTTCCAACAGCGTGTTCGTCTCGCAACAATCTCCTCCGTGTGTACGCCTGGTGCTATGCAACTAGTTGAAATTTTTCGGGAAGTCAAGTTTTGGGACTTGTACTTTTTTTCAACATTAAATGCAGCTTTTCGCAAACCATAGCAACTCGGGCTTCGACTTTCGGGACTTAGTGCTTTTCGCGGATCAAGCCCAATGGACTTGACCCGCTAAAGCTCACCTCCTCTCTATCGCTCCATTCGGGTAGCTATGGTGCACCCCAGCCAGTAGCGCACATGCACCCCATGTCTGGGGCACAAGCACACCACCCACTAGGACACACCACAGCAGCACACCCTTCTGCACATAGCACACCACGTGTGTGCAGCGTCGCCTTACCCAAGCGACTTGCGGCACCTTGCAGGAGCAAGCTCCCACAGGTGGCGCGCAGCCGGTGTGTGACTCCCGCACACTCCCGACTAGGTGGTACCATCATCACCATGGCACGCACCCAGGCACCTGCACCTGCTGCAGGTACCTTACGCACACGCGTGATGACCCCCGTGTGGAGGGCCGGTGGATTCCCGGTGGGTGCAAGTCACTCTACTCCGAGCCCTGGGACAGCTTCCCAGGGTGTTTTCCATGTACCACTAACCCTTGGTTGGACACCTCTTGGCTACTTGACCCCTTTCCCGGTGGGTGCAAGTCACCGTGCGGAACCTTTCGGCCGCTCTCCCTAGGACTGTGTTGCAGGCAAGCACAGTGGTTCCGCGACCTAGAGACAGCGGCATCCCTTGTTACTACTACTCCGAGCCCTGGGACACCTTCCCAGGGTGTTTTCCATGTACCACTAGCCTCTGGTTGACCATCGGTGGTGGTAGATGATTTCACCCAAAAGCACCCTAGGTCACCGTTCCGACCACCCAGCTACCGTTAAAACGCCTCCGGACCCCAAGACACACCTTCCCGGTACCAGAACCAGTCGTAGTTGCCGTCACCCAAATTTCATACAACCGTCACCCACGGGCCGAAACACCTTGCCACTACATGGGTCTAGTATTAGGTCCTAGGGTCTCTTTTCGACAACTCCCGACCTCCCTGATGTCGAATCGTCAGTTTACATGAGGAGGCTAAACTTTCTATGACGACTCAGTACAACCATACCTCCCTATAATAGTGAAATGTCAAATTCTAGGGCTTTTTGGCCATGGAAAATTCTGAAGCTCGGCACGAGCAAACATGACCCATGCTTGTATCTCCGAAACTATGAGTCTGACAGTTTTGCACCCTTCTGCGGAAAGTTGTGTCTCGGTAAGCCTAAAAAGTCAGTAGAACACCACGAAACGATCCGACCACTCCTTCGACCTGTTTTTGGGTTTTGCAGTTTTCCATGGGGTATTTTGTATGGGGAAAACCGACCCATGCCCGTATCTCCGTACCTAAGCGTCTGACGGTCTAGGACCCCTTTAGGTAAAAGTTGCATTCCGTCGAGCTGAACATTTCACTAGAACATCGCGAAACGATCCGACGACTCCTTCTGGGAGTTTTTGGGGTCCGAAGGTTTTCTGGGACTTAGTCTCTGGAGCAACATTTCTGAAGCTCGGCACGAGCAACCACGCACGTGTCTTATATCTCCGTAAGTAAGGGTCTGACGGTCTTGGACACCTTTAGCAAAAAGTTGCGCCCTATTGAATGGAACATTTCACTAGAACACCACGAAACGATCCGACCACTCCTTCGACCTGTTTTGGGGTTTTGCAGTTTTCCATGGGGTATTTTGTATGGGGAAAACCGACCCATGCCCGTATCTCCGTACCTAAGCGTCTGACGGTCTTGGACCCCTTAAGGTAAAAGTTGCATTCCGTCGAGCTGAACATTTCACTAGAACATCGCGAAACGATCCGACGACTCCTTCTGGGAGTTTTTGGGGTCGGAAGGTTTTCTGGGACTTAGTCTCTGGAGCAACATTTCTGAAGCTCGGCACGAACAACCACGCACGTGTCTTATATCTCCGTAAGTAAGGGTCTGACGGTCTTGGACACCTTTAGCAAAAAGTTGCGCCCTATCGAATGGAACATTTCACTAGAACACCACGAAACGATCCGACCACTCCTTCGACCTGTTTTGGGGTTTTGCAGTTTTCCATGGGGTATTTTGTATGGGGAAAACCGACCCATGCCCGTATCTCCGTACCTAAGCGTCTGACGGTCTTGGACCCCTTTAGGTAAAAGTTGCATTCCGTCGAGCTGAACATTTCACTAGAACATCGCGAAACGATCCGACGCCTCCTTCTGGGAGTTTTTGGGGTCGGAAGGTTTTCTGGGACTTAGTCTCTGGAGCAACATTTCTGAAGCTCGGCACGGGCAACCACGCACGTGTCTTATATCTCCGTAAGTAAGGGTCTGACGGTCTTGGACACCTTTAGCAAAAAGTTGCGCCCTATCGAATGGAACATTTCACTAGAACACCACGAAACGATCCGACCACTCCTTCGACCTGTTTTGGGGTTTTGCAGTTTTCCATGGGGTATTTTGTATGGGGAAAACCGACCCATGCCCGTATCTCCGTACCTAAGCGTCTGACGGTCTTGGACCCCTTGAGGTAAAAGTTGCATTCCGTCGAGCTGAACATTTCACTAGAACATCGCGAAACGATCCGACGCCTCCTTCTGGGAGTTTTTGGGGTCGGAAGGTTTTCTGGGACTTAGTCTCTGGAGCAACATTTCTGAAGCTCGGCACGGGCAACCACGCACGTGCCTTATATCTCCGTAAGTAAGTGTCTGACGGTCTTGGACACCTTTAGCAAAAAGTTGCGTATAACCATCCTCGTCAATACTCTCAAACACTGTAACTCAATCCGACCGCTCCTTGGTATACTTTTGTGGGTTGCCAGTTTCGGTAGGGACTTAGTCTCTGGCGACCAAATTCTGAAGCTCGGCGTGGGTACCGGTTTTTCGTGCACGTCAGAGGGCCTCGACCGCCCCGAGAACCCGACCTTCAGGATTTTGCTCTACGGAAGGGGGTGCACAAAAGTGTTCGTAATCAACCTCGGATTGTACTTTTCATCATCTAGGGGCACCGTAGGGACCGAAAAAAGTGGTTTCGCATGATAGTCCACCTCGACCCATGTCGACCCTTGCGCGACCCCGACCTTCAGGATTTTGCTCTACGGAAGGGGGTCGACTTGTGCGCAACCCCGACCTTCAGGATTTTGCTCTACGGAAGGGGGTGCACAAAAGTGTTCGTAATCAACCTCGGATTGTACTTTTCATCATCTAGGGGCACCGTAGGGACCGAAAAAAGTGGTTTCGCATGATAGTCCACCTCGACCCATGTCGACCCTTGCGCGACCCCGACCTTCAGGATTTTGCTCTACGGAAGGGGGTCGACTTGTGCGCAACCCCGACCTTCAGGATTTTGCTCTACGGAAGGGGGTGCACAAAAGTGTTCGTAATCAACCTCGGATTGTACTTTTCATCATCTAGGGGCACCGTAGGGATCGAAAAAAGTGGTTTCGCATGATAGTCCACCTCGACCCATGTCGACCCTTGCGCGACCCCGACCTTCAGGATTTTGCTCTACGGAAGGGGGTCTACTTGTGCGCAACACCGACCTTCAGGATTTTGCTCTACGGAAGGGGGTGCACAAAAGTGTTCGTAATCAACCTCGGATTGTACTTTTCATCATCTAGGGGCACCGTAGGGACCGAAAAAAGTGGTTTCGCATGATAGTCCACCTCGACCCATGTCGACCCTTGCGCGACCCCGACCTTCAGGATTTTGCTCTACGGAAGGGGGTGCACAAAAGTGTTCGTAATCAACCTCGGATTGTACTTTTCATCATCTAGGGGCACCGTAGGGACCGAAAAAAGTGGTTTCGCATGATAGTCCACCTCGACCCATGTCGACCCTTGCGCGACCCCGACCTTCAGGATTTTGCTCTACGGAAGGGGGTCTACTTGTGCGCAACCCAGACCTTCAGGATTTTGCTCTACGGAAGGGGGTGCACAAAAGTGTTCGTAATCAACCTCGGATTGTACTTTTCATCATCTAGGGGCACCGTAGGGACCGAAAAAAGTGGTTTCGCATGATAGTCCACCTCGACCCATGTCGACCCTTGCGCGACCCCGACCTTCAGGATTTTGCTCTACGGAAGGGGGTCTACTTGTGCGCAACCCCGACCTTCAGGATTTTGCTCTACGGAAGGGGGTGCACAAAAGTGTTCGTAATCAACCTCGGATTGTACTTTTCATCATCTAGGGGCACCGTAGGGACCGAAAAAAGTGGTTTCGCATGATAGTCCACCTCGACCCATGTCGACCCTTGCGCGACCCCGACCTTCAGGATTTTGCTCTACGGAAGGGGGTCGACTTGTGCGCAACCCCGACCTTCAGGATTCTGCTCTACGGAAGGGGGTGCACAAAAGTGTTCGTAATCAACCTCGGATTGTACTTTTCATCATCTAGGGGCACCGTAGGGACCGAAAAAAGTGGTTTCGCATGATAGTCCACCTCGACCCATGTCGACCCTTGCGCGACCCCGACCTTCAGGATTTTGCTCTACGGAAGGGGGTGCACAAAAGTGTTCGTAATCAACCTCGGATTGTACTTTTCATCATCTAGGGGCACCGTAGGGACCGAAAAAAGTGGTTTCGCATGATAGTCCACCTCGACCCATGTCGACCCTTGCGCGACCCCGACCTTCAGGATTTTGCTCTACGGAAGGGGGTGCACAAAAGTGTTCGTAATCATCCTCGGATTGTACTTTTCATCATCTAGGGGCACCGTAGGGACCGAAAAAAGTGGTTTCGCATGATAGTCCACCTCGACCCATGTCGACCCTTGCGCGACCCCGACCTTCAGGATTTTGCTCTACGGAAGGGGGTCTACTTGTGCGCAACCCCGACCTTCAGGATTTTGCTCTACGGAAGGGGGTGCACAAAAGTGTTCGTAATCAACCTCGGATTGTACTTTTCATCATCTAGGGGCACCGTAGGGACCGAAAAAAGTGGTTTCGCATGATAGTCCACCTCGACCCATGTCGACCCTTGCGCGACCCCGACCTTCAGGATTTTGCTCTACGGAAGGGGGTGCACAAAAGTGTTCGTAATCAACCTCGGATTGTACTTTTCATCATCTAGGGGCACCGTAGGGACCGAAAAAAGTGGTTTCGCATGATAGTCCACCTCGACCCATGTCGACCCTTGCGCGACCCCGACCTTCAGGATTTTGCTCTACGGAAGGGGGTCTACTTGTGCGCAACCCCGACCTTCAGGATTTTGCTCTACGGAAGGGGGTGCACAAAAGTGTTCGTAATCAACCTCGGATTGTACTTTTCATCATCTAGGGGCACCGTAGGGACCGAAAAAAGTGGTTTCGCATGATAGTCCACCTCGACCCATGTCGACCCTTGCGCGACCCCGACCTTCAGGATTTTGCTCTACGGAAGGGGGTCTACTTGTGCGCAACCCCGACCTTCAGGATTTTGCTCTACGGAAGGGGGTGCACAAAAGTGTTCGTAATCAACCTCGGATTGTACTTTTCATCATCTAGGGGCACCGTAGGGACCGAAAAAAGTGGTTTCGCATGATAGTCCACCTCGACCCATGTCGACCCTTGCGCGACCCCGACCTTCAGGATTTTGCTCTACGGAAGGGGGTCGACTTGTGCGCAACCCCGACCTTCAGGATTTTGCTCTACGGAAGGGGGTGCACAAAAGTGTTCGTAATCAACCTCGGATTGTACTTTTCATCATCTAGGGGCACCGTAGGGACCGAAAAAAGTGGTTTCGCATGATAGTCCACCTCGACCCATGTCGACCCTTGCGCGACCCCGACCTTCAGGATTTTGCTCTACGGAAGGGGGTCGACTTGTGCGCAACCCCGACCTTCAGGATTTTGCTCTACGGAAGGGGGTGCACAAAAGTGTTCGTAATCAACCTCGGATTGTACTTTTCATCATCTAGGGGCACCGTAGGGACCGAAAAAAGTGGTTTCGCATGATAGTCCACCTCGACCCATGTCGACCCTTGCGCGACCCCGACCTTCAGGATTTTGCTCTACGGAAGGGGGTCTACTTGTGCGCAACCCCGACCTTCAGGATTTTGCTCTACGGAAGGGGGTGCACACTTGTGCGCAACCCCGACCTTCAGGATTTTGCTCTACGGAAGGGGGTCTACTTGTGCGCAACCCCGACCTTCAGGATTTTGCTCTACGGAAGGGGGTGCACAAAAGTGTTCGTAATCAACCTCGGATTGTACTTTTCATCATCTAGGGGCACCGTAGGGACCGAAAAAAGTGGTTTCGCATGATAGTCCACCTCGACCCATGTCGACCCTTGTGCGACCCCGACCTTCAGGATTTTGCTCTACGGAAGGGGGTGCACACTTGTGCGACCCCGACCTTCAGGATTTTGCTCTACGGAAGGGGGTGCACAAAAGTGTTCGTAATCAACCTCGGATTGTACTTTTCATCATCTAGGGGCACCGTAGGGACCGAAAAAAGTGGTTTCGCATGATAGTCCACCTCGACCCATGTCGACCCTTGCGCGACCCCGACCTTCAGGATTTTGCTCTACGGAAGGGGGTGCACAAAAGTGTTCGTAATCAACCTCGGATTGTACTTTTCATCATCTAGGGGCACCGTAGGGACCGAAAAAAGTGGTTTCGCATGATAGTCCACCTCGACCCATGTCGACCCTTGCGCGACCCCGACCTTCAGGATTTTGCTCTACGGAAGGGGTCCTCTCTGTACAAGGTTTAGGGGTACATTTTCACCCAAAAACCACTATCGCTCAACCGAAACAACTCCTCGACATGTGTCTTCTCTGTGAATTTGGCCCCGATCTGACGAGTAGTTTTCGAGATATGCCCCTCTGAAGGTACATATTGGGACTTAGTCGATTTTCACCCATTGCGGTGTCTATGGGGTGTTGGGAATCGCTCTACCGACCAGCCGGTTGGAGATATCGTTTTGCGGTCTTCGGCGCGTTTGCTCAACTCCGTAATGCCTACTTTTCGTCCATACACACAACACCTCGCAGAGTTCTCCTTCTGCCAGATATAGCGCGTGCCCCTTTGTTCGTGCACCATTTTGGCCCGTTTTTCGCACATCGCTTCGAAACCATGCGTCCGACGGTTTTGCGTCCTAGGTACCGATGTTAGAACACCACCGTGGCTAACTTTCGTCCATATACGCCAAACTTCTCAGACACCTCCATCCGTGAGTATTTCGTGTTTTCCCATATATTGCATACTTCCAGGGGTTTTCTTCCATACAACTTTCAATGTTCTGTAAAAAACCCGCGCATCGTCCGATTGGATTGAAACTGCTCCGGCGCGCTCTCTGCCGTGCTACAACTCTGCGCAAACCATCAAAACCTCGATGCCTGCGTGCGCACCTAGCCATCTGAACTCCGTACACTCTGGCTTAACAGGCCTCTTAGCCCGTTACAACATGGCTAACCCACTGGTAACCGGTAACCGTCACTCGTCCAATGTGGTCCATCACCCGTGCAAGCTGTTTCGCGTGCTTGCGCTTGCTCCGTGAGCAATCCCGCGTGCATTCGGTTGTCTTCCAACAGCGTGTTCGTCTCGCAACAATCTCCTCCGTGTGTACGCCTGGTGCTATGCAACTAGTTGAAATTTTTCGGGAAGTCAAGTTTTGGGACTTGTACTTTTTTTCAACATTAAATGCAGCTTTTCGCAAACCATAGCAACTCGGGCTTCGACTTTCGGGACTTAGTGCTTTTCGCGGATCAAGCCCAATGGACTTGACCCGCTAAAGCTCACCTCCTCTCTATCGCTCCATTCGGGTAGCTATGGTGCACCCCAGCCAGTAGCGCACATGCACCCCATGTCTGGGGCACAAGCACACCACCCACTAGGACACCCTTTCCCGGTGGGTGCAAGTCACTCTACTCCGAGCCCTGGGACAGCTTCCCAGGGTGTTTTCCATGTACCACTAACCCTTGGTTGGACACCTCTTGGCTACTTGACCCCTTTCCCGGTGGGTGCAAGTCACCGTGCGGAACCTTTCGGCCGCTCTCCCTAGGACTGTGTTGCAGGCAAGCACAGTGGTTCCGCGACCTAGAGACAGCGGCATCCCTTGTTACTACTTCTCCGAGCCCTGGGACACCTTCCCAGGGTGTTTTCCATGTACCACTAGCCTCTGGTTGACCATCGGTGGTGGTAGATGATTTCACCCAAAAGCACCCTAGGTCACCGTTCCGACCACCCAGCTACCGTTAAAACGCCTCCGGACCCCAAGACACACCTTCCCGGTACCAGAACCAGTCGTAGTTGCCGTCACCCAAATTTCATACAACCGTCACCCACGGGCCGAAACACCTTGCCACTACATGGGTCTAGTATTAGGTCCTAGGGTCTCTTTTCGACAACTCCCGACCTCCCTGATATCGAATCGTCAGTTTACATGAGGAGGCTAAACTTTCTATGACGACTCAGTACAACCATACCTCCCTATAATAGTGAAATGTCAAATTCTAGGGCTTTTTGGCCATGGAAAATTCTGAAGCTCGGCACGAGCAAACATGACCCATGCTTGTATCTCCGAAACTATGAGTCTGACAGTTTTGCACCCTTCTGCGGAAAGTTGTGTCTCGTTAAGCCTAAAAAGTCAGTAGAACATCGCGAAACGATCCGACCACTCCTTCGACCTGTTTTGGGGTTTTGCAGTTTTCCATGGGGTATTTTGTATGGGGAAAACCGACCCATGCCCGTATCTCCGTACCTAAGCGTCTGACGGTCTTGGACCCCTTTAGGTAAAAGTTGCATTCCGTCGAGCTGAACATTTTACTAGAACATCGCGAAACGATCCGACGACTCCTTCTGGGAGTTTTTGGGGTCCGAAGGTTTTCTGGGACTTAGTCTCTGGAGCAACATTTCTGAAGCTCGGCACGAGCAACCACGCACGTGTCTTATATCTCCGTAAGTAAGGGTCTGACGGTCTTGGACACCTTTAGCAAAAAGTTGCGTCTTATCGAATGGAACATTTCACTAGAACACCACGAAACGATCCGACCACTCCTTCGACCTGTTTTGGGGTTTTGCAGTTTTCCATGGGGTATTTTGTATGGGGAAAACCGACCCATGCCCGTATCTCCGTACCTAAGCGTCTGACGGTCTTGGACCCCTTTAGGTAAAAGTTGCATTCCGTCGAGCTGAACGTTTCACTAGAACATCGCGAAACGATCCGACGACTCCTTCTGGGAGTTTTTGGGGTCGGAAGGTTTTCTGGGACTTAGTCTCTGGAGCAACATTTCTGAAGCTCGGCACGAGCAACCACGCACGTGTCTTATATCTCCGTAAGTAAGGGTCTGACGGTCTTGGACGCCTTTAGCAAAAAGTTGCGCCCTATCGAATGGAACATTTCACTAGAACACCACGAAACGATCCGACCACTCCTTCGACCTGTTTTGGGGTTTTGCAGTTTTCCATGGGGTATTTTGTATGGGGAAAACCGACCCATGCCCGTATCTCCGTACCTAAGCGTCTGACGGTCTTGGACCCCTTTAGGTAAAAGTTGCATTCCGTCGAGCTGAACATTTCACTAGAACATCGCGAAACGATCCGACGACTCCTTCTGGGAGTTTTTGGGGTCGGAAGGTTTTCTGGGACTTAGTCTCTGGAGCAACATTTCTGAAGCTCGGCACGAGCAACCACGCACGTGTCTTATATCTCCGTAAGTAAGGGTCTGACGGTCTTGGACACCTTTAGCAAAAAGTTGCGCTCTATCGAATGGAACATTTCACTAGAACACCACGAAACGATCCGACCACTCCTTCGACCTGTTTTGGGGTTTTGCAGTTTTCCATGGGGTATTTTGTATGGGGAAAACCGACCCATGCCCGTATCTCCGTACCTAAGCGTCTGACGGTCTTGGACCCCTTTAGGTAAAAGTTGCATTCCGTCGAGCTGAACATTTCACTAGAACATCGCGAAACGATCCGACGACTCCTTCTGGGAGTTTTTGGGGTCCGAAGGTTTTCTGGGACTTAGTCTCTGGAGCAACATTTCTGAAGCTCGGCACGAGCAACCACGCACGTGTCTTATATCTCCGTAAGTAAGGGTCTGACGGTCTTGGACACCTTAAGCAAAAAGTTGCGCCCTATCGAATGGAACATTTCACTAGAACACCACGAAACGATCCGACCACTCCTTCGACCTGTTTTGAGGTTTTGCAGTTTTCCATGGGGTATTTTGTATGGGGAAAACCGACCCATGCCCGTATCTCCGTACCTAAGCGTCTGACGGTCTTGGACCCCTTTAGGTAAAAGTTGCATTCCGTCGAGCTGAACATTTCACTAGAACATCGCGAAACGATCCGACGACTCCTTCTGGGAGTTTTTGGGGTCGGAAGGTTTTCTGGGACTTAGTCTCTGGAGCAACATTTCTGAAGCTCGGCACGGGCAACCACGCACGTGTCTTATATCTCCGTAAGTAAGGGTCTGACGGTCTTGGACACCTTTAGCAAAAAGTTGCGCCCTATCGAATGGAACATTTCACTAGAACACCACGAAACGATCCGACCACTCCTTCGACCTGTTTTTGGGTTTTGCAGTTTTCCATGGGGTATTTTGTATGGGGAAAACCGACCCATGCCCGTATCTCCGTACCTAAGCGTCTGACGGTCTTGCACCCCTTTAGGTAAAAGTTGCATTTCGTCGAGCTGAACATTTCACTAGAACATCGCGAAACGATCCGAGGCCTCCTTCTGGGAGTTTTTGGGGTCGGAAGGTTTTCTGGGACTTAGTCTCTGGAGCAACATTTCTGAAGCTCGGCACGAGCAACCACGCACGTGTCTTATATCTCCGTAAGTAAGGGTCTGACGGTCTTGGACACCTTTAGCAAAAAGTTGCGTCTTATCGAATGGAACATTTCACTAGAACACCACGAAACGATCCGACCACTCCTTCGACCTGTTTTGGGGTTTTGCAGTTTTCCATGGGGTATTTTGTATGGGGAAAACCGACCCATGCCCGTATCTCCGTACCTAAGCGTCTGACGGTCTTGGACCCGTTTAGGTAAAAGTTGCATTCCGTCGAGCTGAACATTTCACTAGAACATCGCGAAACGATCCGACGACTCCTTCTGGGAGTTTTTGGGGTCCGAAGGTTTTCTGGGACTTAGTCTCTGGAGCAACATTTCTGAAGCTCGGCACGAGCAACCACGCACGTGTCTTATATCTCCGTAAGTATGTGTCTGACGGTCTTGGACACCTTTAGCAAAAAGTTGCGCCCTATCGAATGGAACATTTCACCAGAACACCACGAAACGATCCGACCACTCCTTCGACCTGTTTTGGGGTTTTGCAGTTTTCCATGGGGTATTTTGTATGGGGAAAACCGACCCATGCCCGTATCTCCGTACCTAAGCGTCTGACGGTCTTGAACCCCTTTAGGTAAAAGTTGCATTTCGTCGAGCTGAACATTTCACTAGAACATCGCGAAACGATCCGACGACTCCTTCTGGGAGTTTTTGGGGTCGGAAGGTTTTCTGGGACTTAGTCTCTGGAGCAACATTTCTGAAGCTCGGCACGAGCAACCACGCACGTGTCTTATATCTCCGTAAGTAAGGGTCTGACGGTCTTGGACACCTTTAGCAAAAAGTTGCGTATAACCATCCTCGTCAATACTCTCGAAAACTGTAACTCGATCCGACCACTCCTTGGTATACTTTTGTGGGTTGCCAGTTTCGGTTGGGACTTAGTCTCTGGAGACCAAATTCTGAAGCTCGGCGTGGGTACCGGTTTTTCGTGCACGTCAGAGGGCCTCGACCGCCCCGAGAACCCGACCTTCAGGATTTTGGCCATTTTTGGGGGTGCACAAAAGTGTTCGTAATCAACCTCGGATTGTACTTTTCATCATCTAGGGGCACCGTAGGGACCGAAAAAAGTGGTTTCGCATGATAGTCCACCTCGACCCATGTCGACCCTTGCGCGACCCCGACCTTCAGGCTTTTGCTCTACGGAAGGGGGTGCACAAAAGTGTTCGTAATCATCCTCGGATTGTACTTTTCATCATCTAGGGGCACCGTAGGGACCGAAAAAAGTGGTTTCGCATGATAGTCCACCTCGACCCATGTCGACCCTTGCGCGACCCCGACCTTCAGGATTTTGCTCTACGGAAGGGGGTCGACTTGTGCGCAACCCCGACCTTCAGGATTTTGCTCTACGGAAGGGGGTGCACAAAAGTGTTCGTAATCAACCTCGGATTGTACTTTTCATCATCTAGGGGCACCGTAGGGACCGAAAAAAGTGGTTTCGCATGATAGTCCACCTCGACCCATGTCGACCCTTGCGCGACCCCGACCTTCAGGATTTTGCTCTACGGAAGGGGGTGCACAAAAGTGTTCGTAATCAACCTCGGATTGTACTTTTCATCATCTAGGGGCACCGTAGGGACCGAAAAAAGTGGTTTCGCATGATAGTCCACCTCGACCCATGTCGACCCTTGCGCGACCCCGACCTTCAGGATTTTGCTCTACGGAAGGGGGTGCACAAAAGTGTTCGTAATCAACCTCGAATTGTACTTTTCATCATCTAGGGGCACCGTAGGGACCGAAAAAAGTGGTTTCGCATGATAGTCCACCTCGACCCATGTCGACCCTTGCGCGACCCCGACCTTCAGGATTTTGCTCTACGGAAGGGGGTCGACTTGTGCGCAACCCCGACCTTCAGGATTTTGCTCTACGGAAGGGGGTGCACAAAAGTGTTCGTAATCAACCTCGGATTGTACTTTTCATCATCTAGGGGCACCGTAGGGACCGAAAAAAGTGGTTTCGCATGATAGTCCACCTCGACCCATGTCGACCCTTGCGCGACCCCGACCTTCAGGATTTTGCTCTACGGAAGGGGGTGCACAAAAGTGTTCGTAATCAACCTCGGATTGTACTTTTCATCATCTAGGGGCACCGTAGGGACCGAAAAAAGTGGTTTCGCATGATAGTCCACCTCGACCCATGTCGACCCTTGCGCGACCCCGACCTTCAGGATTTTGCTCTACGGAAGGGGGTCGACTTGTGCGCAACCCCGACCTTCAGGATTTTGCTCTACGGAAGGGGGTGCACAAAAGTGTTCGTAATCAACCTCGGATTGTACTTTTCATCATCTAGGGGCACCGTAGGGACCGAAAAAAGTGGTTTCGCATGATAGTCCACCTCGACCCATGTCGACCCTTGCGCGACCCCGACCTTCAGGGTTTTGCTCTACGGAAGGGGGTGCACAAAAGTGTTCGTAATCAACCTCGGATTGTACTTTTCATCATCTAGGGGCACCGTAGGGACCGAAAAAAGTGGTTTCGCATGATAGTCCACCTCGACCCATGTCGACCCTTGCGCGACCCCGACCTTCAGGATTTTGCTCTACGGAAGGGGGTGCACAAAAGTGTTCGTAATCAACCTCGGATTGTA
>NW_026525511.1:0-10000 GCF_943737925.1 Anopheles nili | reverse complement strand
GTCTTGGACACCTTTAGCAAAAAGTTGCGCCCTATCGAATGGAACATTTCACTAGAACATCACGAAACGATCCGACCACTCCTTCGACCTGTTTTTGGGTTTTGCAGTTTTCCATGGGGTATTTTGTATGGGGAAAACCGACCCATACCCGTATCTCCGTACCTAAGCGTCTGACGGTCTTGGACCCCTTTAGGTAAAAGTTGCATTCCGTCGAGCTGAACATTTCACTAGAACATCGCGAAACGATCCGACGACTCCTTCTGGGAGTTTTTGGGGTCGGAAGGTTTTCTGGGACTTAGTCTCTGGAGCAACATTTCTGAAGCTCGGCACGGGCAACCAAGCACGTGTCTTATATCTCCGTAAGTAAGGGTCTGACGGTCTTGGACACCTTTAGCAAAAAGTTGCGTATAACCATCCTCGTCAATACTTTCGAACACTGTAACTCGATCCGACCCCTCCTTGGTATACTTTTGTGGGTTGCCAGTTTCGGTTGGGACTTAGTCTCTGGAGACCAAATTCTGAAGCTCGGCGTGGGTACCGACTTTTCGTGCACGTCCGAGGGCCTCGACCGCCCCGAGAACCCGACCTTCAGGATTTTGGCCATTTTTGGGGGTGCACAAAAGTGTTCGTAATCAACCTCGGATTGTACTTTTCATCATCTAGGGGCACCGTAGGGACCGAAAAAAGTGGTTTCGCATGATAGTCCACCTCGACCCATGTCGACCCTTGCGCGACCCCGACCTTCAGGATTTTGCTCTACGGAAGGGGGTGCACAAAAGTGTTCGTAATCAACCTCGGATTGTACTTTTCATCATCTAGGGGCACCGTAGGGACCGAAAAAAGTGGTTTCGCATGATAGTCCACCTCGACCCATGTCGACCCTTGCGCGACCCCGACCTTCAGGATTTTGCTCTACGGAAGGGGGTGCACAAAAGTGTTCGTAATCAACCTCGGATTGTACTTTTCATCATCTAGGGGCACCGTAGGGACCGAAAAAAGTGGTTTCGCATGATAGTCCACCTCGACCCATGTCGACCCTTGCGCGACCCCGACCTTCAGGATTTTGCTCTACGGAAGGGGGTGCACAAAAGTGTTCGTAATCAACCTCGGATTGTACTTTTCATCATCTAGGGGCACCGTAGGGACCGAAAAAAGTGGTTTCGCATGATAGTCCACCTCGACCCATGTCGACCCTTGCGCGACCCCGACCTTCAGGATTTTGCTCTACGGAAGGGGGTGCACAAAAGTGTTCGTAATCAACCTCGGATTGTACTTTTCATCATCTAGGGGCACCGTAGGGACCGAAAAAAGTGGTTTCGCATGATAGTCCACCTCGACCCATGTCGACCCTTGCGCGACCCCGACCTTCAGGATTTTGCTCTACGGAAGGGGTCTACCCTTGCGCGACCCCGACCTTCAGGATTTTGCTCTACGGAAGGGGGTGCACAAAAGTGTTCGTAATCAACCTCGGATTGTACTTTTCATCATCTACGGGCACCGTAGGGACCGAAAAAAGTGGTTTCGCATGATAGTCCACCTCGACCCATGTCGACCCTTGCGCGACCCCGACCTTCAGGATTTTGCTCTACGGAAGGGGGTGCACAAAAGTGTTCGTAATCAACCTCGGATTGTACTTTTCATCATCTAGGGGCACCGTAGGGACCGAAAAAAGTGGTTTCGCATGATAGTCCACCTCGACCCATGTCGACCCTTGCGCGACCCCGACCTTCAGGATTTTGCTCTACGGAAGGGGGTCTACTTGTGCGCAACCCCGACCTTCAGGATTTTGCTCTACGGAAGGGGGTGCACAAAAGTGTTCGTAATCAACCTCGGATTGTACTTTTCATCATCTAGGGGCACCGTAGGGACCGAAAAAAGTGGTTTCGCATGATAGTCCACCTCGACCCATGTCGACCCTTGCGCGACCCCGACCTTCAGGATTTTGCTCTACGGAAGGGGGTGCACAAAAGTGTTCGTAATCAACCTCGGATTGTACTTTTCATCATCTAGGGGCACCGTAGGGACCGAAAAAAGTGGTTTCGCATGATAGTCCACCTCGACCCATGTCGACCCTTGCGCGACCCCGACCTTCAGGATTTTGCTCTACGGAAGGGGGTGCACAAAAGTGTTCGTAATCAACCTCGGATTGTACTTTTCATCATCTAGGGGCACCGTAGGGACCGAAAAAAGTGGTTTCGCATGATAGTCCACCTCGACCCATGTCGACCCTTGCGCGACCCCGACCTTCAGGATTTTGCTCTACGGAAGGGGGTGCACAAAAGTGTTCGTAATCAACCTCGGATTGTACTTTTCATCATCTAGGGGCACCGTAGGGACCGAAAAAAGTGGTTTCGCATGATAGTCCACCTCGACCCATGTCGACCCTTGCGCGACCCCGACCTTCAGGATTTTGCTCTACGGAAGGGGTCTACCCTTGCGCGACCCCGACCTTCAGGATTTTGCTCTACGGAAGGGGGTGCACAAAAGTGTTCGTAATCAACCTCGGATTGTACTTTTCATCATCTAGGGGCACCGTAGGGACCGAAAAAAGTGGTTTCGCATGATAGTCCACCTCGACCCATGTCGACCCTTGCGCGACCCCGACCTTCAGGATTTTGCTCTACGGAAGGGGGTGCACAAAAGTGTTCGTAATCAACCTCGGATTGTACTTTTCATCATCTAGGGGCACCGTAGGGACCGAAAAAAGTGGTTTCGCATGATAGTCCACCTCGACCCATGTCGACCCTTGCGCGACCCCGACCTTCAGGATTTTGCTCTACGGAAGGGGGTCTACTTGTGCGCAACCCCGACCTTCAGGATTTTGCTCTACGGAAGGGGGTGCACAAAAGTGTTCGTAATCAACCTCGGATTGTACTTTTCATCATCTAGGGGCACCGTAGGGACCGAAAAAAGTGGTTTCGCATGATAGTCCACCTCGACCCATGTCGACCCTTGCGCGACCCCGACCTTCAGGATTTTGCTCTACGGAAGGGGGTGCACAAAAGTGTTCGTAATCAACCTCGGATTGTACTTTTCATCATCTAGGGGCACCGTAGGGACCGAAAAAAGTGGTTTCGCATGATAGTCCACCTCGACCCATGTCGACCCTTGCGCGACCCCGACCTTCAGGATTTTGCTCTACGGAAGGGGGTGCACAAAAGTGTTCGTAATCAACCTCGGATTGTACTTTTCATCATCTAGGGGCACCGTAGGGACCGAAAAAAGTGGTTTCGCATGATAGTCCACCTCGACCCATGTCGACCCTTGCGCGACCCCGACCTTCAGGATTTTGCTCTACGGAAGGGGGTCTACTTGTGCGCAACCCCGACCTTCAGGATTTTGCTCTACGGAAGGGGGTGCACAAAAGTGTTCGTAATCAACCTCGGATTGTACTTTTCATCATCTAGGGGCACCGTAGGGACCGAAAAAAGTGGTTTCGCATGATAGTCCACCTCGACCCATGTCGACCCTTGCGCGACCCCGACCTTCAGGATTTTGCTCTACGGAAGGGGGTCTACTTGTGCGCGACCCCGACCTTCAGGATTTTGCTCTACGGAAGGGGGTGCACAAAAGTGTTCGTAATCAACCTCGGATTGTACTTTTCATCATCTAGGGGCACCGTAGGGACCGAAAAAAGTGGTTTCGCATGATAGTCCACCTCGACCCATGTCGACCCTTGCGCGACCCCGACCTTCAGGATTTTGCTCTACGGAAGGGGGTGCACAAAAGTGTTCGTAATCAACCTCGGATTGTACTTTTCATCATCTAGGGGCACCGTAGGGACCGAAAAAAGTGGTTTCGCATGATAGTCCACCTCGACCCATGTCGACCCTTGCGCGACCCCGACCTTCAGGATTTTGCTCTACGGAAGGGGGTGCACAAAAGTGTTCGTAATCAACCTCGGATTGTACTTTTCATCATCTAGGGGCACCGTAGGGACCGAAAAAAGTGGTTTCGCATGATAGTCCACCTCGACCCATGTCGACCCTTGCGCGACCCCGACCTTCAGGATTTTGCTCTACGGAAGGGGTCTACCCTTGCGCGACCCCGACCTTCAGGATTTTGCTCTACGGAAGGGGGTGCACAAAAGTGTTCGTAATCAACCTCGGATTGTACTTTTCATCATCTAGGGGCACCGTAGGGACCGAAAAAAGTGGTTTCGCATGATAGTCCACCTCGACCCATGTCGACCCTTGCGCGACCCCGACCTTCAGGATTTTGCTCTACGGAAGGGGGTGCACAAAAGTGTTCGTAATCAACCTCGGATTGTACTTTTCATCATCTAGGGGCACCGTAGGGACCGAAAAAAGTGGTTTCGCATGATAGTCCACCTCGACCCATGTCGACCCTTGCGCGACCCCGACCTTCAGGATTTTGCTCTACGGAAGGGGGTCTACTTGTGCGCAACCCCGACCTTCAGGATTTTGCTCTACGGAAGGGGGTGCACAAAAGTGTTCGTAATCAACCTCGGATTGTACTTTTCATCATCTAGGGGCACCGTAGGGACCGAAAAAAGTGGTTTCGCATGATAGTCCACCTCGACCCATGTCGACCCTTGCGCGACCCCGACCTTCAGGATTTTGCTCTACGGAAGGGGGTGCACAAAAGTGTTCGTAATCAACCTCGGATTGTACTTTTCATCAACTAGGGGCACCGTAGGGACCGAAAAAAGTGGTTTCGCATGATAGTCCACCTCGACCCATGTCGACCCTTGCGCGACCCCGACCTTCAGGATTTTGCTCTACGGAAGGGGTCTACCCTTGCGCGACCCCGACCTTCAGGATTTTGCTCTACGGAAGGGGGTGCACAAAAGTGTTCGTAATCAACCTCGGATTGTACTTTTCATCATCTAGGGGCACCGTAGGGACCGAAAAAAGTGGTTTCGCATGATAGTCCACCTCGACCCATGTCGACCCTTGCTCGACCCCGACCTTCAGGATTTTGCTCTACGGAAGGGGGTCGACTTGTGCGCAACCCCGACCTTCAGGATTTTGCTCTACGGAAGGGGGTGCACAAAAGTGTTCGTAATCAACCTCGGATTGTACTTTTCATCATCTAGGGGCACCGTAGGGACCGAAAAAAGTGGTTTCGCATGATAGTCCACCTCGACCCATGTCGACCCTTGCGCGACCCCGACCTTCAGGATTTTGCTCTACGGAAGGGGGTGCACAAAAGTGTTCGTAATCAACCTCGGATTGTACTTTTCATCATCTAGGGGCACCGTAGGGACCGAAAAAAGTGGTTTCGCATGATAGTCCACCTCGACCCATGTCGACCCTTGCGCGACCCCGACCTTCAGGATTTTGCTCTACGGAAGGGGGTGCACAAAAGTGTTCGTAATCAACCTCGGATTGTACTTTTCATCATCTAGGGGCACCGTAGGGACCGAAAAAAGTGGTTTCGCATGATAGTCCACCTCGACCCATGTCGACCCTTGCGCGACCCCGACCTTCAGGATTTTGCTCTACGGAAGGGGGTGCACAAAAGTGTTCGTAATCAACCTCGGATTGTACTTTTCATCATCTAGGGGCACCGTAGGGACCGAAAAAAGTGGTTTCGCATGATAGTCCACCTCGACCCATGTCGACCCTTGCGCGACCCCGACCTTCAGGATTTTGCTCTACGGAAGGGGGTGCACAAAAGTGTTCGTAATCAACCTCGGATTGTACTTTTCATCATCTAGGGGCACCGTAGGGACCGAAAAAAGTGGTTTCGCATGATAGTCCACCTCGACCCATGTCGACCCTTGCGCGACCCCGACCTTCAGGATTTTGCTCTACGGAAGGGGTCTACCCTTGCGCGACCCCGACCTTCAGGATTTTGCTCTACGGAAGGGGGTGCACAAAAGTGTTCGTAATCAACCTCGGATTGTACTTTTCATCATCTACGGGCACCGTAGGGACCGAAAAAAGTGGTTTCGCATGATAGTCCACCTCGACCCATGTCGACCCTTGCGCGACCCCGACCTTCAGGATTTTGCTCTACGGAAGGGGGTGCACAAAAGTGTTCGTAATCAACCTCGGATTGTACTTTTCATCATCTAGGGGCACCGTAGGGACCGAAAAAAGTGGTTTCGCATGATAGTCCACCTCGACCCATGTCGACCCTTGCGCGACCCCGACCTTCAGGATTTTGCTCTACGGAAGGGGGTCTACTTGTGCGCAACCCCGACCTTCAGGATTTTGCTCTACGGAAGGGGGTGCACAAAAGTGTTCGTAATCAACCTCGGATTGTACTTTTCATCATCTAGGGGCACCGTAGGGACCGAAAAAAGTGGTTTCGCATGATAGTCCACCTCGACCCATGTCGACCCTTGCGCGACCCCGACCTTCAGGATTTTGCTCTACGGAAGGGGGTGCACAAAAGTGTTCGTAATCAACCTCGGATTGTACTTTTCATCATCTAGGGGCACCGTAGGGACCGAAAAAAGTGGTTTCGCATGATAGTCCACCTCGACCCATGTCGACCCTTGCGCGACCCCGACCTTCAGGATTTTGCTCTACGGAAGGGGGTGCACAAAAGTGTTCGTAATCAACCTCGGATTGTACTTTTCATCATCTAGGGGCACCGTAGGGACCGAAAAAAGTGGTTTCGCATGATAGTCCACCTCGACCCATGTCGACCCTTGCGCGACCCCGACCTTCAGGATTTTGCTCTACGGAAGGGGGTGCACAAAAGTGTTCGTAATCAACCTCGGATTGTACTTTTCATCATCTAGGGGCACCGTAGGGACCGAAAAAAGTGGTTTCGCATGATAGTCCACCTCGACCCATGTCGACCCTTGCGCGACCCCGACCTTCAGGATTTTGCTCTACGGAAGGGGTCTACCCTTGCGCGACCCCGACCTTCAGGATTTTGCTCTACGGAAGGGGGTGCACAAAAGTGTTCGTAATCAACCTCGGATTGTACTTTTCATCATCTAGGGGCACCGTAGGGACCGAAAAAAGTGGTTTCGCATGATAGTCCACCTCGACCCATGTCGACCCTTGCGCGACCCCGACCTTCAGGATTTTGCTCTACGGAAGGGGTCCTCTCTGTACAAGGTTTAAGGGTACATTTTCACCCAAAAACCACTATCGCTCAACCGAAACAACTCCTCGACATGTGTCTTCTCTGTGAATTTGGCCCCGATCTGACGAGAAGTTTTCGAGATATGCCCCTCTGAAGGTACATATTGGGACTTAGCCGATTTTCACCCATTGCGGTGTCTACGGGGTGTTGGGAATCGCTCTACCGACCAGCCGGTTGCAGATATCGATTCCCGGTCTTCGGCGCGTTTGCTCAACTCCGTAATGCCTACTTTTCGTCCATACACACAACACCTCGCAGAGTTCTCCTTCTGCCAGATATAGCGCGTGCCCCTTTGTTCGTGCACCGTTTTGGCCCGTTTTTCGCACATTGCCTCGAAACCATGCGTCCGACGCTTTTGCGTCCCAAGTAGTGATGTTAGAACACCACCGTGGCTAACTTTCGTCCATATACGCCAACTCCGTGCAATGTCTCCATTACCCTGTTTTTGGGTGAAAACCCATTTCTGGGACTTAGCCGATTTTCACCTATTGCGGTGTCTATGGGGTGTTGGGAATCGCTCTACCGACCAGCGGGTTGGAGATATCGATTCCCGGTCTTCGGCGCGTTTGCTCAACTCCGTAATGCCTACTTTTCGTCCATACACTCAACACCTCGCAGAGTTCTCCTTCTGCCAGATATAGCGCGTGCCCCTTTGTTCGTGCACCATTTTGGCCCGTTTTTCGCACATTGCCTCGAAACCATGCGTTCGACGGTTTTGCGTCCCAAGCACCGATGTTAGAACACCACCGTGGCTAACTTTCGTCCATATACGCCAACTCCGTGCAATGTCTCCATTACCCTGTTTTTGGGTGAAAACCCATTTCTGGGACTTAGCCGATTTTCACCCATTGCGGTGTCTATGGGGTGTTGGGAATCGCTCTACCGACCAGCGGGTTGGAGATATCGATTCCCGGTCTTCGGCGCGTTTGCTCAACTCCGTAATGCCTACTTTTCGTCCATACACACAACACCTCGCAGAGTTCTCCTTCTGCCAGATATAGCGCGTGCCCCTATGTTCGTGCACCGTTTTGGCCCGTTTTTCGTACATTGCCTCGAAACCATGCGTCCGACGGTTTTGCGTCCCAAGCACCGATGTTAGAACACCACCGTGGCTAACTTTCGTCCATATACGCCAACTCCGTGCAATGTCTCCATTACCCTGTTTTTGGGTGAAAACCCATTTCTGGGACTTAGCCGATTTTCACCCATTGCGGTGTCTATGGGGTGTTGGGAATCGCTCTACCGACCAGCGGGTTGGAGATATCGATTCCCGGTCTTCGGCGCGTTTGCTCAACTCCGTAATGCCTACTTTTCGTCCATACACACAACACCTCGCAGAGTTCTCCTTCTGCCAGATATAGCGCGTGCCCCTATGTTCGTGCACCGTTTTGGCCCGTTTTTCGTACATTGCCTCGAAACCATGCGTCCGACGGTTTTGCGTCTCAAGTACCGATGTTAGAACACCACCGTGGCTAACTTTTGTCCATATACGCCAAACTTCTCAGACACCTCCATCCGAGAGTATTTCGTGTTTTCCCATATATTGCATACTGCCAGGGGTTTTCTTCCATACAACTTTCAATGTTCTGTAAAACACCCGCGCATCGTCCGATTGGACTGAAACTGCTCCGGCGCGCTCTCTGCCGTGCTACAACTCTGCGCAAACCATCAAAACCTCGATGCCTGCGTGCGCACCTAGTCATCTGAACTCCGTACACTCTGGCTTAACAGGCCTCTTAGCCCGTTACAACATGGCTAACCCACTGGTAACCGGTAACCGTCACTCGTCCAATGTGGTCCATCACCCGTGCAAGCTGTTTCGCGTGCTTGCGCTTGCTCCGTGAGCAATCCCGCGTGCATTCGGTTGTCTTCCAACAGCGTGTTCGTCTCGCAACAATCTCCTCCGTGTGTACGCCTGGTGCTATGCAAAACAAGTTGAAATTTTTCGGGAAGTCAAGTTTTGGGACTTGTACTTTTTTTCAACATTAAATGCAGCTTTTCGCACACCATAGCAACTCGGGCTTCGACTTTCGGGACTTAGTGCTTTTCGCGGATCCAGCCCAATGGACTTGACCCGCTAAAGCTCACCTCCTCTCTATCGCTCCATTCGGGTAGCTATGGTGCACCCCAGCCAGTAGCGCACATGCACCCCATGTCTGGGGCACAAGCACACCACCCACTAGGACACACCACAACAGCAGCACACCCTTCTGCACATAGCACCACGTGTGTGCAGCGTCGCCTTACCCAAGCGACTTGCGGCACCTTGCAGGAGCAAGCTCCCACAGGTGGCGCGCAGCCGGTGTGTGACTCCCGCACACTCCCGACTAGGTGGTACCATCATCACCATGGTACGCACCCAGGCACCTGCACCTGCTGCAGGTACCTTAGGCACACGCGTGATGACCCCCGCGTGTGGAGGGCCACCATCGCATCTCGCCACGTCGTGTGGCAAACCACCAAGCATGGGTAGAGTGAGAGGATCGAAGCGTACGCCTCTCTGCAACTCGCGTCTCCCAGCCTGAAGTCCCGTCGTTTGCGGGCGGTCGGTAGGTGTCGAAACTAGGTGTATCCACGGTCGACGGGGCCGACGGACTCCGGCGTTCCCTGTGGTAAGGTACTAGCACGTGCGAGTGCGGCCCCGCGCGATGCGGCCCAGTGTGTAACGGGGGATGAGACGCAGGGGTTCAGGCGAAGCCCCGGCGGGTCTCGGAGGGTTGATAGGCCCGCTAGCTTACGATCACCTAATGGGGGTTGGAGGCGCTATCGGCTCGGTTTGGCTACGACCTTAGAGGCGTTCAGGCATAATCCAGCGGACGTAGCTTCATACCAAAGTCCGGTCGAACTAGTATTGAGCCAGTGGTCCGTACCTGTGGTTCCTCTCGTACTGCACAGGAATTCCGTTAGGATAGCTGCGCGCGGCACACAC